>NW_006159526.1:1770059-1770696 GCF_000334495.1 Tupaia belangeri chinensis | reverse complement strand
AGGGGGGGGGAGAAGGTGTCGGGGAGGAGCTACAAGGCGGGGCTAAAGCTATGGGGAGGGTCTGCGGGTAGGGAGTGGAGTGGTGGGGAATAGAATTTCGGGAGGATTGATGGGCGGGGTTGGGCGGGGTTAGAACTTCGCACGAGCTGGTGGGCTGGGAGAGAAAGTTAGCTAGAGGCTATGGAACCGGTAGAATCCGCGCGTGAGCGCAAGGACAGTTACACTAGGTGGAGGCGTCACATAATGGTCACCTGGAGTGGAGTGAGGACAGAGCGCCCTTACCAGAGTTTGAGAAGCGGGACAGACTAAGAGTTGTGGGGGGTAAGCGGGCTGGGGAAAATGACCAAAATGGATATAGAACGTCCTGATAGGGTGGGCACAGGATTTTCAGAACAGGGCAGAATTAAAGGGAAAACAGGACAGAGCAGGACTTTGGAAGAAGAACGTTACGGTAGGAGGGGTACGAATAGAACGCGGGGCAGGGGACAGACTGCAAGTACTGCCCGCCGGAGTCCCGAGTTAGAATCGAGGGCCGGCGGACGCGCGGAGCGACGCTGGAGACTTGGCCCTGGTATTGGGGCATAAATATGGAAGCGAGAGGGGGACCCTAGTAGGGAGTACCTAACAATCTCTCTTT
>NW_006159526.1:1768465-1769723 GCF_000334495.1 Tupaia belangeri chinensis | reverse complement strand
TCTTTCCCTCCTTCTCCCAGTCTCCTGGGGGCTTCTATGCATGCAGTGTAAGAGCAGCGGGCCCTGCCAGGTGGAGAAGTGCGTCCCTGGCCAAGAACTCTGCAGGACCACGGTTTTGCGCGTAAGGGAAGGTGAGATTCCCCCAACTGCAGCGCGACACGGAACGCGAGTGGCCAATAAACCTTCTCTCACCAGTATTTAGGGAAATGCAAACCAAAAACAAAGCAGGCCCTGTTTCACAACCCTCGTACTGACCAGCATTTAAAAATCTAACAATACCCCGGGTGGATGAGGCTGGGGAGCTGCAGACTTTGCGGTAGGAAAGTGAATTGGCACATCCACCACGCAGAACCATTTGGCAATATCTAATGATGAAGATTAGCATGCCCTACAGCCAGCAGTGCACCTCCTGGGAGTGTTGAAACTCCAGAAAGTCCCGCTGATAACAATGTTCTTAGCAGTACTGTTTGTGAGATGGAAAATTGGAAACAACCTCGGATCAGGCAGCAGCAGAAGAGAAACACTGGTGTAATCATGTACCAGAAAGCTACACAGCAGTTTAAAGGAAGGCCTAGAGTTGCAGGTAGCAACACAGATACATTTCAAAAACAAGGCGAGAGAAAAAACGCATGCTACAGAGTATAACTTGTAATATAAACTTGAGAACATGTAAAACATGTATGTAGTATGCATATATGGTGTAAGACTTGCCCACGCGCTGTGATTTCTTCTGGATGGTTTCTGAGGGTAGTATGATTTAGAGGCATGAATGTGGGCTTTAACTGTATCTTTTCAATTCCATTTTTTTAAATTTAACTTTATTTATTTATTTATTTTTAATTTGACCAGAGGAACAGAGTTGGGAGGGGGGTGAGAAAGCAAGACACCAGGTCCAGGACTCGAACTGCAGTCATTTATGTGGGAGTCCAGCACCCCTAACCACCAAGCCATGTTCCACCCCTTTAATTCCATTTTTTTAGGCTAGTGGGTGGCGTGGTGGTTGAGGCACTAGACTTCCCCAGGGCCAACTGTAGTTCAAGTCTTGGACCTGTAGCTTGCGTTCTCACTTTCTATCTCTCTCTCTGGTCAAATTTAAATAAATAAATAAATAATTTTTTTTTTTTTGGAGAGATTTTCACTGTAGGGTGCGTGCGCTCGCCAGACAGACAGAGAGAGACATAGAGACAGAAAGCGAGAAATCACCCCCCAAGGGGGATGGTCACGCTGCAATCCCTTCTCCTCCATTCTCCTCTCGGGA
>NW_006159526.1:1767750-1768046 GCF_000334495.1 Tupaia belangeri chinensis | reverse complement strand
ATGCTGAGTGACATGGCCATCCCCCCCCCGGGGGGGGGTGATTTCTCGCTTTCTGTCTCTCTATCTCTCTCTGACTTTCTGGTGAGCGCATGCATCCTATAGCAAAAACTTCTCCAAAAAAGTAGTAATAATAACAAATGGAACTAAACAAATAAATAATTTTTTAAATATTCTGCATTAAAATTTGTTTTATTTCTTCTGTGAGACACACACAGAGAGAGGCACCCTACCGTAGGTCTTTTTTTTTTTTTTTGAGAGGTTTTTGCAATAGGGGGCTGGCTCCCGCCGAACAGACA
>NW_006159526.1:1744208-1767636 GCF_000334495.1 Tupaia belangeri chinensis | reverse complement strand
TTTAAGCCACTGGGTCCGGGACTCGAACCGTGGTCAACTACGTGAGAGTCCAGCAACATAGCCATTACGCTAACTGCTGGTTCCCGCTACTGTAGGTCTTCATTCCGTATTTCACCCCCAGTCTCAGCCACCCTGTATCATGGCTGCTTCTGTACCCTGTGCACGCAGGGAGGTCACAGGAGGCAAACCCAGGACCTGCCCCCATGTCATTCTTATACTTGTCAGTAAGCTTGAAGCAATTTCCTTTACAATTTTCTATAATGCCACCATGGTGGCATGGTGGAGGCAGCTGGATCTCACATGCTTGATGGCATGGGTCAAGTCCCAGATTCAACGGCTCAAAAAATACTCTGGGCATGGGACCAGCAGATGGCATAGTGGTTACATCATTGGAATACCAAATAGTGGACCATGGTTTGAGTTCCGGACCCGGTGGCTTGAAACTCACTCTAGGTGTATGTGCGTGTGTGCCCAGGATCCTGGGAGAACAGAGGAGAAGGGATTGCAGCATGAGCATGGCCGTTCCCCAGGGGGGTGATTTCTCACTTACTCTCTCACTGTCTCTGTTTCTCTCTCCAGCGAGTGTACACACCCTATGCAAAAACTTCTTAAAAACAAAACAAAACTTGTTGGCCACATGTGTATGCATGCCCAAAATCCTGAAAGGAGAAATGGAGGAGAAGGGATTGTGGCATGGCCATTGCCCACGGGGAGTGCTTTTGCACTTGCCCTCTCTTTCTCTCCCTTGCCCTTTCTAGAGGGAGGGAGGGAGGGAGGGAGGGAGAGAGAGAGAGAGAGAGAGAGAGAGAGAGAGAGAGAGAGAGAAAGAAGAAGAAGAAGAAAGGAAGGAAGGAAGGAAGGAAGGAAGGAAGGAAGGAAGGAAGGAAGGAAGGAAGAAAGAAAGAAAGAGAGAGGAAGAAAAGAAAAGGCCCCTTCTGTTGAGGTCACCAAGCTGCAGGTTGAGGGTCACAGGGTGAGGGGCAAGTAGTAAATGAATCTAGAAAGTTCCAGTGATAGTGTTGACACTAAAAGAAAGTGGGCACCTGGTGTTGGGGTGTCGAGAGGGTAGATGACTCTAGAAAAGAAAGAGCTAGTCCCAAACAAGGGGAGAGGCCTGCTAATGATGAGCCGTGAGACCAGGAGTGTCAGAGGCTGGTTGGGCCCAGGGGTGCCTCTGGGGCAATAAATGTCCGTTCCTCACAGGACGAGAAGAGCTGGAGGTGGTGGAGAGAGGCTGTGCCCACCCAGAGAAGACCAACAGGACCATGAGCTACAGGGTGGGCATGCAGATCATCACCCTGACGGAGTCCGTGTGTGCCTTCAACTTCTGCAACCGACCCAGCCCTGGTGAGTAGGGCAACGTTCGGATCCCCAACCCCAGTCCATCCCCAGCTCGACCTTATAATCCTCCTGATCCTACACCGCCTGCCCCAACTCGGTCTTCCCCAGTACCAACCCCCGCTCAAACCCATCCCCAGGCCAACCGCAAGTCAAGCTTGCCTCCGATGCCAACCCCAACTTCACGTCACCTCAGCACAGCCTCCATCTCAAACCAAACGCAGCTCTAACCCCATTCCCAGATCAAATCCATCCTCATCTCACAGTAGCCCTGGCTACAGATTTATCCCCGTCTCCAGCCCTGTCCCCATGCCACACATTCACACGTAGGGCAGCTGTGTATTAGGTGCAGCTGCTGCCTCTTGAGAAGGAGGTGCGCTGTCTCCCTGGTGTTCCTCCTCTCATTTTCCCATGGGGACGGAGATGGTCCGCGATGCTAAGGGGCCAAGATACATGTAGACACTCCAGGTTCTGAAGGGACATCAAAGAGAAGAGCCTGGCATGGGCCACAGAGGACCGGGAACATGCCCTGGAATAGATAGGTTTTTTTTTAGAAGAGGGTGGCATGGACCACAGGGGACCGGGAACATGCCCTGGAATAGATAGTTTTTTTTTGTTTTTTGGTTTTTTGTTTTTTGTTTTTTTTTTTGAGAGGTTTTTGCTATAGGCACGTGCACTTGCCAGACAGATAAACAGAGACAGAGAGACAGACAGCGAGAAATCACCCCCCAAGAGGATGGTCACGCCGCAGTCCCTTCTGGTGGCATGGACCACAGGGGACCGGGAACATGCCCTGGAATAGATAGTTTTTTTTTGTTTTTTGGTTTTTTGTTTTTTGTTTTTTTTTTTGAGAGGTTTTTGCTATAGGCACGTGCACTTGCCAGACAGATAAACAGAGACAGAGAGACAGACAGCGAGAAATCACCCCCCAAGAGGATGGTCACGCCGCAGTCCCTTCTGCATTCTCCTCTCGGGATCTTGGGCACGCACGCACACGCGCTGGTGTGAGTTCTAAGCCACTGGATCCAGGACGTGAACCGCGGTCGACTACGTGGGAGTCCAGCGACATAGGCATTACGCTAACTGCTGGTCCCAGGAATAGGTAGTTCTTGACATAGGCAGTGAAAAACAAGATGTGAAGAAATTCCCCGGAGCCTTTTTGTTATTTTATGGCATTAGGCTTTGGTCAGTTTAAGAAAAAGACTGAAGAAGGTTTGACTCCTCCCAAATCCCCACAGGAAGAGGAAGGGTGGGGAACGAACGATGCGTGTTCCGTGGTCAGCAGAGGTTCCTTTTCTGGCCCTGGTGAGGAAAGATGTTTGACGCACATGTGGCCTCAGCGCAGGCCGGTCCAGACACAGTCACGTCAGCAGACAGGGCATTCACGTTTCCACTGCATTTTCCCTGCTTTTCATTCATTCGGGTCCTGCCGGATTTACATCCACTCTAACCGCAGACTTTCCTTTGCTGCTGGGGCTGAATCAGACGTTTACATTTAAGGAAGTGGAAAGAGAGGACTTCCCTCTCAGTTACGTGTCCTTAAGGAACTCTCTCATACTTGGGTCTAAGGAACGCATCTAATCAGAGGTGATGGTCAAAGCTTTTAAGGAAATTGGTCAAGGCCAGAGTAGGGTCCTAGAGGCTCTCTGATGGGTCACAGGGACATGGGTCTGGGGAGAGAGTGGGGACTGGTCATGGGTCCACAGGGAACTTGAGGCAGTAGCTGTCAATTCAGTAACCTAGTAACGGGAACGCCCACGTCAGTCCCATTTCTAATGCCATCTTATCCTGCTCGTGGCAACTTGAAGAGTTGGTTAAGCTGCATTCTGTACTCACCTGATGCTGGGACACAGCGGTGGCGAAGACAGCCTTGGGCTCTGCCTCCACGGGGCTCACAGTCTAGTCAGCGTCCAGGGAAAGGTGGGGCAGAGGGTGATGGACCCATCACCAGACGGTGGCTGATGGGATGAGTCAGGGCTGGGATAGAGAAAGCATTAGCAGCGTGTCGTGAGAGCTGGAAGAGGCGAAGACCGGCAGTGGGCCCCAGAGGAGGTACCTGACTCAGGTCAGGGAAGGTTTCCTAGAGGAAGCAACATCTACGCTGCATCTTGAGGGATAAGTAGAAGTCAGGTGTTGAAAAGCCAGTGGAAGCGGGACCAGCAGGTGGTGTGGTAGTTAAGGTGCTGGACACTCCCACATGGTTGACCAAGGTTCGAGTCCAGGTCCTGGTGGCTTGCTTTCTCACTTTCCTTCTCTCTCTCTCTTTGTCTCTCTCTGGTCAAATTAAAATAAATGAGTGAATAAATAAAATTTTAAAGAAAAAGAAAAAGAAAAGCCAGTGGAGGGGACCAGCAGGTGACATGGTGGTTAAGGTGCTGGACACTCTTACATGGCCGATCACAGTTCGAGTCCCATACCTGGAGGCTTACTTTCTCACTTTCTCTCTCTCTCTTTAGGAAGGAAGGAAGGAAGGAAGGAAGGAAGGAAGGAAGGAAGGAAGGAAGGAAGAAAGAAAGAAAGAGAGAGGAAGAAAAGAAAAGGCCCCTTCTGTTGAGGTCACCAAGCTGCAGGTTGAGGGTCACAGGGTGAGGGGCAAGTAGTAAATGAATCTAGAAAGTTCCAGTGATAGTGTTGACACTAAAAGAAAGTGGGCACCTGGTGTTGGGGTGTCGAGAGGGTAGATGACTCTAGAAAAGAAAGAGCTAGTCCCAAACAAGGGGAGAGGCCTGCTAATGATGAGCCGTGAGACCAGGAGTGTCAGAGGCTGGTTGGGCCCAGGGGTGCCTCTGGGGCAATAAATGTCCGTTCCTCACAGGACGAGAAGAGCTGGAGGTGGTGGAGAGAGGCTGTGCCCACCCAGAGAAGACCAACAGGACCATGAGCTACAGGGTGGGCATGCAGATCATCACCCTGACGGAGTCCGTGTGTGCCTTCAACTTCTGCAACCGACCCAGCCCTGGTGAGTAGGGCAACGTTCGGATCCCCAACCCCAGTCCATCCCCAGCTCGACCTTATAATCCTCCTGATCCTACACCGCCTGCCCCAACTCGGTCTTCCCCAGTACCAACCCCCGCTCAAACCCATCCCCAGGCCAACCGCAAGTCAAGCTTGCCTCCGATGCCAACCCCAACTTCACGTCACCTCAGCACAGCCTCCATCTCAAACCAAACGCAGCTCTAACCCCATTCCCAGATCAAATCCATCCTCATCTCACAGTAGCCCTGGCTACAGATTTATCCCCGTCTCCAGCCCTGTCCCCATGCCACACATTCACACGTAGGGCAGCTGTGTATTAGGTGCAGCTGCTGCCTCTTGAGAAGGAGGTGCGCTGTCTCCCTGGTGTTCCTCCTCTCATTTTCCCATGGGGACGGAGATGGTCCGCGATGCTAAGGGGCCAAGATACATGTAGACACTCCAGGTTCTGAAGGGACATCAAAGAGAAGAGGGTGGCATGGACCACAGGGGACCGGGAACATGCCCTGGAATAGATAGTTTTTTTTTGTTTTTTGGTTTTTTGTTTTTTGTTTTTTTTTTTGAGAGGTTTTTGCTATAGGCACGTGCACTTGCCAGACAGATAAACAGAGACAGAGAGACAGACAGCGAGAAATCACCCCCCAAGAGGATGGTCACGCCGCAGTCCCTTCTGCATTCTCCTCTCGGGATCTTGGGCACGCACGCACACGCGCTGGTGTGAGTTCTAAGCCACTGGATCCAGGACGTGAACCGCGGTCGACTACGTGGGAGTCCAGCGACATAGGCATTACGCTAACTGCTGGTCCCAGGAATAGGTAGTTCTTGACATAGGCAGTGAAAAACAAGATGTGAAGAAATTCCCCGGAGCCTTTTTGTTATTTTATGGCATTAGGCTTTGGTCAGTTTAAGAAAAAGACTGAAGAAGGTTTGACTCCTCCCAAATCCCCACAGGAAGAGGAAGGGTGGGGAACGAACGATGCGTGTTCCGTGGTCAGCAGAGGTTCCTTTTCTGGCCCTGGTGAGGAAAGATGTTTGACGCACATGTGGCCTCAGCGCAGGCCGGTCCAGACACAGTCACGTCAGCAGACAGGGCATTCACGTTTCCACTGCATTTTCCCTGCCTTTCATTCATTCGTGTCCTGCCGGATTTACATCCACTCTAACCGCAGACTTTCCTTTGCTGCTGGGGCTGAATCAGACGTTTACATTTAAGGAAGTGGAAAGAGAGGACTTCCCTCTCAGTTACGTGTCCTTAAGGAACTCTCTCATACTTGGGTCTAAGGAACGCATCTAATCAGAGGTGATGGTCAAAGCTTTTAAGGAAATTGGTCAAGGCCAGAGTAGGGTCCTAGAGGCTCTCTGATGGGTCACAGGGACATGGGTCTGGGGAGAGAGTGGGGACTGGTCATGGGTCCACAGGGAACTTGAGGCAGTAGCTGTCAATTCAGTAACCTAGTAACGGGAACGCCCACGTCAGTCCCATTTCTAATGCCATCTTATCCTGCTCGTGGCAACTTGAAGAGTTGGTTAAGCTGCATTCTGTACTCACCTGATGCTGGGACACAGCGGTGGCGAAGACAGCCTTGGGCTCTGCCTCCACGGGGCTCACAGTCTAGTCAGCGTCCAGGGAAAGGTGGGGCAGAGGGTGATGGACCCATCACCAGACGGTGGCTGATGGGATGAGTCAGGGCTGGGATAGAGAAAGCATTAGCAGCGTGTCGTGAGAGCTGGAAGAGGCGAAGACCGGCAGTGGGCCCCAGAGGAGGTACCTGACTCAGGTCAGGGAAGGTTTCCTAGAGGAAGCAACATCTACGCTGCATCTTGAGGGATAAGTAGAAGTCAGGTGTTGAAAAGCCAGTGGAAGCGGGACCAGCAGGTGGTGTGGTAGTTAAGGTGCTGGACACTCCCACATGGTTGACCAAGGTTCGAGTCCAGGTCCTGGTGGCTTGCTTTCTCACTTTCCTTCTCTCTCTCTCTTTGTCTCTCTCTGGTCAAATTAAAATAAATGAGTGAATAAATAAAATTTTAAAGAAAAAGAAAAAGAAAAGCCAGTGGAGGGGACCAGCAGGTGACATGGTGGTTAAGGTGCTGGACACTCTTACATGGCCGATCACAGTTCGAGTCCCATACCTGGAGGCTTACTTTCTCACTTTCTCTCTCTCTCTTTCTGTGTGCGTGGGTGTCTCTCTCTCTCTCTCTTTTTTTTTTTTTTTTTTTTGAGGAGTTTTTGCTATAGTGTACGTGTGCATACCAGAAAGACAGAGAGAGACAAAATCTGTGTCTCTCTTTGGTCAAATTAAAGTAAATGAATGAATACATAAAATTAAATAAGTAATTCCTTTTAAAGTAAAAAGCCAGTAGAAAGATTTTTCCAGCAGAGCGAGCAACAGATACAAAGGCCCTGAGGTGAGCAATGTATGGCTGGAGGGAGGAGACTGAGCCAGTGAGCGAGACTGGCTCATGTTATCCAGGGCCTCCTAGGCCCCTGGAGAAATTCTGACTTTGTCCTAGCTCAGTGGCAGTCAGAGAAGAATTTTAAGCAGAAGGTGATAAGATTGTATGTATTTTGGGGCCAGCAGGTGTCACAGTGGTTAATGCAGTAGAATCCTACATGGCTGACCAGGGTTTGAGTCCCAGGCCTGGCCACTGCTTTCTTACTTTCTCTTTATCTCTCTCTCTCTCTGTCTCTCTCTGGTGAGCTCATGTGCCCTATAGCAAATTTTTAAAAATAATAATAAATAAATTAAATTAAATAAATAATTCCTTTAAGAGTATTGTGTGTGTGTGTGTGTGTATTTGAGAGAGAGAGAGAGTGTAAATATATATAGTTTGTTTGTTTGTTTGTTGTTTTTTGTTTTTTGCTTTAAGGCACATGCACTCGCCAGAAAGACAGAAAGAGACAGAGAGATGCAGAGTGAGAAGTCATCCCCCAGGGGGTGACCACACCGCAATCCCTTAATCCCCTCTCCTCCATTCTTCTCAGGATTTTGGGCACACACACGTGTGCGCACACACACACACACACACACACACACACACACAGTGTGTTTCAAGCCGCTGGGTCCAGGACTCTAACCGTAGTTGACTCTGTGGAAATCCAGTGACATAGCCATTACACCATCTGCTGGTCCCGACTATTTCAATTTTAATTCAGCAGAATTATTTTAAATTGTTTTTCTTTTCTTTATTTTTTAATAGATTTTTGCTATAGGGCACATGAGCTCACTGAAGAGACAGAGACAGAAAGCGAGAAGATGCTTATACTGCAATCCTTTCCCCTCCACTTTCCTCTCAGGTTTTTGGGCATATACCCACATGTGTTTGGTGTGAGTTTCAAGCTGCCAGGTCCAGGACTTGAACTGTAGTCAACTGTGTGGGAGTCCAACACCTTAACCACTATGCAACCTGCTAGCCTCTTTTTTTTTAAAAGATTTTTGCCATATAGTGTATGTGCTTGCCAGAGAGACAGAGAAAGACAGTGAGAGGGACAGTGAGAGGGACAGTGAGAAATCAACTCCCGGTGTGTGTGGGGGTGGCCACCCTACAATCACTTCTCCATTCTTCTCCTGAGATTTTGGACATATATGAACACTCCCCCTGCATGATTTTCAAGCTACTGCGTTTAGGACTTGAACCACAGTCAGGCATGTGGGAGTCTAGTGCCTTAGCCATTATGCCACCTGCTGGCCCCAAATTGTTTTCCCAATATTCATGATAGAATGCATGTACATGAGAGGCCAGCTGATGGCAGAATAGTTATGTCAGTGGACTTTCAGATGGCTGACAGCAGTTCAAGTCTCAGACTTGGAGGCTTCAAACTCATGCTAAGTACCTGTGCATATGTGCTCAAAATCCCAAGAGGAGAGTGGAGGAGAAGGGACTGTGGCATGGCCATACCCCCTGGGGAGTGATTTCTCGCTTTCTGTGTCTCTGTCTCTCCAGTGAACACATGCACCCTATAGCAAAAATCTCCTAAAAAAGAATGCATGCACTTTAGAGAGACAGAGAGGGCTGGCCCTCTAGCCTAGTGGTTAAGGGAAAACAATTCCACATGACTGACGTAGGGGCCAAATCTTGCCCCTGCAGCTTGAAAAATATGCTGAACTTGTGTGTGTGTGTGCGCCCAAAATCCCAAAGGAAGAAATGAGGAGAATGAATTGTGGCATGACCATGCCTCATGAGGGTGCTTTCTCCCTCTCTCTCTCCTTCTTCCTCTTTCTCTCTCTGTTTTGGGCAAGCACACACACCCTCTGGCAAGTAATCAATCAATTAAATAAACTAAACAGAGACAGAGCTGATTATCCTCCATGTGACCTGATCATCCCCTTCCGCTAGTCCATCGGATTTGGAGCACTGACACACAGACCTGGTGTGTTTCAGTCCAACAGTACCCGGAACTCAAACCACAGTCAGCATGTGAAATCCAGCCTTCCTGAGCAGCAAGCATCACTGCTGCCACACAGGGCTGGCTCTAGATTTATACACACACACACATAAATACATATATATAATATATATGCACTGTTTTGGTTTTTTTTTTTTTAGGTTTTGGCCATATGGCAAGTACACTCACCAGACAGAGACAGAGAGAAGGAAAGTGAGAAAACACTCCCCAGAAGGGATGACCATGCTGAAGTCCCTTCTCCTCCGTTCTTCTCTTTGGATTTGGGGTACTCGTGCACACATGTCTAGCGTGATTTTCAAGCCACCAGGTCTGGGACTCAAACCACCATCAGCCATGTGGGAATCCAGCGCCTTCCCCACTATGCTACCTGCTGGCTTCGTATTTATAATTTTAACAAATTATCCTGACCTCAGCGCAAGAGATAGATTGGAGGGAAGCAAGAGCAAATGGGGAGAAAGTGGGTGTGGTTGTCCAGACGAAGAAGAGAGTGGCTGGATCAGGGTGTCTGCTGTGAAGAGCTGTGCATGGATTTCAGTACTTTTTTTTTTTTTTTTAAATAAACATACACTCATTTTTTTTAACTTTCTTTCTTTCTTTCTTTCTTTCTTTCTTTCTTTCTTTCTTTCTTTCTTAAATTTGACAATAGAGGGACAGAGTGAGAGAGGAAAAGTGAGAAAGCAAGCCACCAGGTTCGGGACTGAAACTGCAGTCGGTCATGTGGGAGTCCAGCATCCTTAAGCACCATGCCACCTGCCAGCCCCTGATGTAAGTGCCTTTTTTATTTTTAGAGGTTTTTGCTGTAAGGCGTGTGCGCTCACCAGAAAGACAGAGAAAAACAGAGACAGAAAGTGAGAAATCACCCCCCAAGGGGGAATGGCCACACCACAATCCCTTCTCCTCCATTCTCTAGGGATCTTATGCACACACGCACACATGCCTGGTGTGAGTTTAAGCCACCGGGTCCAGGACTCGAACCGTGGTCGACTACATGGGAGTCCAGTGACATAGCCACTACGCCATCTGTTTGTCCCTTAAGTGCTTTTTAACAGAGAGATGAGCAGGCCTTAGAGATGGATTAGATGTGGGAGGCGGCCTGCAGCTCTGGTCATGATGGAGTTGTTTGTAGCAGACTTCATCCTTCTGCCAATCAGCAGCATCCACACTGGACAAATACACAGTTTTTTTTATTTATTTATTTTACCTTTTATTTTACTTTTTTTTTTCTTTTTTTGAGAGGTTTATGCTATAGGGTGCGTGCGCTCGCCAGACAGACAGAGAGAGAACGAGGGACAGAAAGCGAGAAATCACCCCCCAGGGAGGATGGCCACACCGCAATCCCTTCTCCTCCATTCTCCTCTCGGGATCTTAGACATGCACACACACGCGCCTGGCGTGAGTTTAAGCCGCTGGGTCCGGGACTCGAACCATAGTCGACTACGTGGGAGTCCAGCAACGTAGCCATTATGCTAACTGCTGGTCCCATTACACAGTTATTTGAAGTCACTGAAGAGTAGCAAATGACAAGAGGAGTTTAAGATGCTGCGATCTCTGTAGAAGCATAGACGTTAAGTTCCACAGACAAGCTGGCTTTTTCTCTGAGTGCACGTTCCAACTGGCTGCTGTGGTGGAGAAATAGAGCCCAACCAGGAAGAGCGAGTTGCTAGACTGAGAAGACAGGCTGGAGTTCAGGGCTGCCAGAGCGTCTGGAGGATGAGCGGTGAAATCGGGAATGGGTGGGACCGCAAAAAAGGGAGTCCCCAGTCTGCAAGCGAATTTCCATCAAGTCATTGGCAAGCTGTGTACGCACAGGGGGAGACTTCAAGGAACAGCAGAAAATAGTGACTGGAAGGCTGCAGAGCCGGGATGGCTTTGCAGCAGGGATGCGATGCTGGGGAGACAGGATGCCAAACTAGGAAGGCCCAGATAACTACCCCAGGCTTTCTGACTCCACACCCTAGACGTAAGAGCAAAACTGAAATAGACCAGTCCCCAAAAAAGCCAAAGTCCAATCTTTGAAAGGAAGTAAAACGAATCCTCTCTGGAAGAAAATAACATCATTTAGAGCCTTCACAAATTTTCATCTCCAAGGACTGGCATCTAATCAAAACTTAGAAAGTATCCTGAAGAAAATGTTTTAAAAGGATCAGTTGACCAGAAACCAAGAGGAAAAAAAAAAAATCCAAAAATAGAAAAAGAATCATGGTGATTCAGACACTGAGTTATTTAAGACAGGGAACTTTAAAATAGCTATGATCAATATAGTCGAGAAAATGGAGAAAAAGATAAGTTTTACTTTAATTTTATGATAGCACATGCACACACACACGAGAGAGAGGGACCCCTCAACAAGGAGAAAATCTCAACAAGGTCTTGTTAAGCCGCGATCTCCTTGCCCCAACCTCGTAGCTTTTCAGGATCCTGGACACCTGCATGCATAATTGGTGTGTTTTCAGGTTGACCCAGGGATCCAAGTCCGTGGTTGCTACATGGCTTCCAGCCTTGTGGACTCTTGTTACCACTGCATCACGGTGGCTGGGCTAGAAAAGGTCATCTGCATCTGAAAGCCAGTTTTTTTTTGTTTGGTTGGTTGGTTTTTTTTGAGAGGTTTTTGGCTATAGGGCGCATGCGCTCGCCAAACAGACAGAGACAGACAGAGAGACGGTAAGTGAGAAATCACCTCCCAGGGGGGATGGTCACGCCGCAATCTCTTCTCCTCTATTCTCCTCTCGGGATCTTGGGCACGCACACACACGCGCCCGGCGTGGGTTTTAAGCCACCGGGTCCGGGACGCGAACCACGGTCGACTACGTGGGAGTCCAGCAACATAGCCATTACGCTAACTGCTGGTTCCCTGGAAGCCAGTTTTAAAAAGAGTGAAATAGAGGGGCCAATAAGTGGTGTAGTGGTTAAAGTGCTGGATTCCCACATGGCCGACTGTGGTCTCAGCCCCAGATTTGGTGGCTTGAAACTCACTCTGAGCACGTGTATGTGTGTGTGTGTGTGTGTGTGTGTGTGTCCAAAATCTCAACAGGAGAATGGAAGAGGAGGGATTGCATTGTGGCCATCCCCCTAGGGGATGACTTCTTGCTTTCCCTCTCAGTCTCTCCAGTGAGCACATGCACCCTATAGCAAAAACCTTAAAAGAAAGAAGAACTCAATAGATGTGCTTATTAAGATTAGAAATAGCAAAACATGGGCTGGCCCTGTGGCTTGGTGGTTAAGGGAGCCGGATTCCATATAGCCAAATTCTGGTCCTGTCCAGTGTGTGTGTGTGTGTGTGTGTGCGTGCATGCCTCAAATCCTGACAAGATGAGAAAATGGAGAGGGATGGTGGTGTGACAATACCCCACTGGAGGGTGCTTTCTCTCTATATCTCTCTCTGTCTCTGTCTCTCTCTCTCCAGCGAGTGCACACATTAGCAAACGAACAAAACAGCAGAGCGGAAGGATTAAAGAGCTAGGTGACAGGACAGTAGAAGCACTTCGATTGATGGGCAGCTGTGGAGGATCAAGGGTCTGCCAGGTTTCTGCCCTGGGGCACTGGTGGAGCTGTCTCCGTTGTGAAATTTAGGAGAAGGAGCAGGGGGTTTCCTTTGGGGCAAGTGTTTGAGGGACAGCCGGAGGGCACCTCGAGGGCTTGCATGTACAAGGTGGATCTCAGAGAGAAGGTGGGACTGAAGAGAGCTGTGTGAGTGGCAAGCAGACAGAGGAGGGGGAAGCCGCGCCAATAGATAACATCCCACGGGAGCGATTCTATACCGTCAAATGAAATGGGTCCAAGACAGAGCCCCGAAGACACCTTGCACTTAGAAGAGTGACATGAGACGAGCTCACAGAGCACACCGATGAGTGGTGTGAAGCAGCTCTTTTGGCCTTTAGTTATTTTTCTTTGAGGAGGGTGATTTGGCTTTGGATATAAATGATTCACCTGATTCCAGCTACTGGCCTGCCAGCTGAGAGAGAGCCTTGGCTGACATAGGCCTGTCCTTTCCTTAAGACTTGGCCCGGGCTCAGCTAGACATCGCAGGGTCAGGAAGGGGAAGGGCATGCCAGCCATAGGAAGTGGTACGAGCCAAGGTCTGGGCAGAGGGAAGACTCTGGTGTTTCTAGGGAACCCTGATCCAGCTGGCCTGGACTGGAAGGTTCATGCAGAAGGAAGACCAATCAGGGGAGGCTTTGACCCCTGAAACAATTAGTGAGTGTATTCTTTTTTTTTTTTTTCCCAGAGGTTTTTGCTATAGGGCAAGTGCGCTCGCCAGACAGACAGAGACCGACAGAGAGACAGAAAGCGAGAAATCACCCCCCGGGGGGATGGCCATGCCGCAATCCCTTCTCTCCATTCTCCTCTTGGGATCTTGGGCACGCACGCACATGCGCCCGGCGTGAGTTTTAAGCCACCGGGTCCGGGACGCGAACCACGGTCGACTACATGGGAGTCCAGCAACATAGCCATTACGCTAACAGATGGTGTATTCTTGATAGTTATCTATCGCTGCGTTACAGATTGCCCCCAAATGTGTATTCTTGATAGTTCTCTATCGCTGCGTTACAGATTGCCCCCAAATGTGAAACACAAAATAACCATGTAGTATTTCACCAAGTTTCTGAAGGTTAAGAATCCTGGGGTGTCCTGGGTAGGTGGTTCTGGCTCAGGATCTTTCATGAGATGGAGGTCGAGAGATCGCCTGGGGCTAGTCATTGGAAGAGTCCTAAGGTACCTTTACTCACATGGATGACCCCTCTCATGGCTTTGGCGAAGGCCATATGGACCTCTCCGCAATGCTGCTTGAGTATCCTTACACCATGGCATCTGGCTTTGGCCAGAACAAGTGATCCAAGAGAGAGCCAGGCAGAAATTGCCATGTCTTTTGTGATCTAGCCACAGGAGGCACACACAGTTGTTTCCACCGTGTCCAATTGGTTACATGAGTCACCCCTACTTTCCTTGGGAAGGGACGACACAAAGATGTGAATACCAGGACGCAGGGATCATTAAGGGTCTTCTTGGAAATTGGCTACTACAGAGAACAGCAGAATTTTTTTTAATAATTATTTATTTTATTTATTTATGTATTCATTCATTTATTTCTTAATTTGACCAGAGAGAGACAGAGGGTGAGAGTGAGAGAGAGAGGAAGTGAGAAAGCAAGCCACCAGATTCAGGACTCGAACCCTGGTCGGCCATGTGGGAGTGTCCAGCGCCTTAACCACCACGCCACCTGCTGGTCCCCGAGCAGAAATTTTTTGAGTAATTGTTCATTCATTCATCTAACAAATATTTATTGAGTGTCTTCTCTGATCCTGGCCCTGTGCTGGGTAGTGTTGGGACACAGTAGAGATGAAGACAGCCTGCACCCTACCCTCCTGGGGCTCATAGTCCTGTGGGGGTGACAGGTCTGTCACAACAGTGCCAACCCAGAGTGGACAGGGCTGGCATGGGTCTGTCCAGGGGACGATGGGAGCTCAGAGGGAGGGAAGGCTTCCTAGAAGGGAAAACTTCCTAGAAGAGGTGAAATTGGAGATGACACCAATAAAATATTTTATTGTATTCTGAGGACAATAGAGATCCATGGGAGAGCAGAGGAGAGACAGGGTCGGATATGAGTATTGGGAACATCCTTCTAGGGCCATGTGGGGTTGGATAGTAGGATGATCAGAGTGGAAACCGAAAGGCCAGAAAGGGAAGCCAGTGTTGAAGGAAGTCTAAGTTGGACCAGGCCATAGGACTGGAAAGGAGAGGATCGATTCTAAAAAGATTCATGAGGCAGGTGGAAGAGCTTGACGATTGGCTGAAGAGTAGGAGAAGGGAAATCGACACAGGTGAGTCTTCAAGGAGCTGGAGAGCACCAAGACTCCCTGGAAGTTTCACCCTCCTATTCCTCTTCCAAACAGGCCGGGCTCCTGTCTTTCCTCCAAGCCATTATCTTGAATGTATTTCCTGCGCCTCATCAGACATGAGCTGTGAGAGGGGCCGGGACCAGAGCCTACAATGCCACAGTCCCGGAGAACAGTGCCTGGAGGTAGTGACCCACCGGAGCCGGGAAGGTAAGCCCACCCTGCCAGCTATTCCTCCTCCCTGCTTTGCCCCTCCCAAGGTTGCACTTAACAATGATCTCAAAATAATAGGGATTTGCAGATGCCTTCTTTCTTACATATCACTTCCGTTCTCAAGCCTGCCTCATAGTCCAAGATAGCTGCCAGGGTGCCAGGCCTCATGTCCAAATTCAGGAAGGAAGAGTAGGAAAAGACAGGACAAGAAAGGGGTGGGTACCCCCTCCTTCTGGAAGTCTCATAAATCACTTCTACTTATATCACATTGTCCAGAATTTCAGCACGTAGCTATTCCTACAAAGGCTGGGGAGTGTAGTTTATTTTGCTTGTCCTGAATACAATGGGGGTCCCCATGATGGAAGGTGAGACAGAAAGTGGACAAATGCTTGCTGCATGGGCAAATCCAATCTCAGCCCCTCACCCACAACCTGACCTTTGTCCTCTCTCTCTCTGTGGCCCCCCACCCATCCAGGGAGTCTCCAGGATGAGACCCACTCGCGAGGCTGTGGCTACCTTCCTGGCTGCCCAGGCCCCACAGGCTTCCACAACAACCACACTTTCCATTTCCTGCAGTGCTGCAACACCAGCAGATGCAACGGGGGCCCAGGTAAGGGCTGGGATCGGGGCAGGGAGTGCTGACGCTGGACTCTCCCTCCCCAGCAAACCACTCCTCTTTAGGCATATCAAACTTTCCTCCAAAACAGGATTTTGTGGGAATTCAGTGAGAACATCAACCCCTGTAATTGCACCTCCTGTGTCTCCCTCAAATCCTTCTACTGCTTGCCACCTCCAGTGTCACCTCCTGGGCCACATCACTAGGACTTCTTTCCTATATGAGGGCCATGATCTCTCCTGGTTCCCACTCTGGCCAGCCCTACAGCCATGACTCAATATAGCAGCACACATTCTTTTTATGTACTTATTTTTTAATTGTCAGAGAGCATTTACACTTGTCAGAGATGGAGAAACGGGGGGGGGGGGCAGAGAAAACATCCCCCAGTGTGGCATTGTCACACCGCTATTCCTTCTCCATTTCTCCATCCTGTCAGGACTTGGACACACACGCATACACTCGAGGGACTGTTTTCAAGCCACCAGGGTCAGGATTCGAACTGCACGTAGCTGTGTGGGATCTAGCTCCCTCAACTACGAAGCTACAGGCTTACTCACAAGTGATTAAAAATTTTTAAAAAGATTCAGATCATGCCATTCTCCTTCCTAAAGCTTTTTTTTTTTTTTTTCTAAGAGGTTTTTGTCATAGGCCATGTGTGCTTGCCAGAGAAACAGAGACAGTGAGAGGGAAAGTGAGAAACCACTTCCCAGGGGGATGGTCACACTGCAGTCCCCTCTTCTCTATTCTCCACCTGGGATCTTGGGTGCGCATGCACACACCCAGCGAGATTTTCAAGCCCCAGGGTCTGCAACTCAACTGCAGTCAGCCGTGTGGGAGTCCAGCAAGGTAACCATTATGCCATCTGCTGGCCCCTCCTCAAGCTGTTCAACGATTTCTCCTTCCTCTTAGAATGAAATCCGAAGGCCTTTCTATGGCCTGCATAATTTGGCACCTGTCTGCCCCCTAGTCTTTTTTTTTTTTAAAGGAACAATTTATTTATTATTATTATTGTTAATACTATTTTTCACATGAGTTTTGCCAGAGAAAGACAGAGAGAGAGAGAGAGAGAGAAAGGGAGAGTGAGAAAGCAAGCCACCAGGTCCAGGACTTGAACTGTGGTCAGCCATGTGGGAGTGTCCAGCACCTTAACCACCATGCCACCTGCTGGTCCCACTAAATGTTTTCTAATTGCCAGAAGGCACATGCACTCACCAGAGAGCAAGGGAGAGAGAGAGAGAGAGAGAGAGAACGCATATCCCCCGCCCCCTCCCATGGGGCATGGTCATACCCCAGTCCCTTCTCCTCCAGTTCTCCACCCTGTTGGGATTTAGGGCGCCCAAGCACATATTCTCAGCGTGTTTTTCAGGACACCAGGGCCAGTATTTAAACCACGATCGGTCATGTGAGAAGCAGTTCCCTTAACCACTATGCTACAGGACCAGCCTTCCCTAAATGTCAAGGTCTGTGAGGGCAAGAACTGCTCCATCTTGCACAGTTGCTTACGCAGTGCCCAGCACAGAGCCTGGCCAGATGCGAGGCTGGAGGGGGAGTTGAGAGTTGGGGTTTCTCTCAGAAGCAGTAGAGAACCTCCCCAAAAGAAAGTGCTATTCAAATGCCTGACCACAAGGTGGCTCCATGCCATCTCTGACTGAGTTGGGAGTCCTGGACAGTTCCAAGGCGGGACTCAGGAGCTAATTTCCTTGGTCTCTGTCTCTTGCCCTCTCCTAAGTCCTGGAGCTTGAAAACCTTCCACTGAATGGCTTCCAGTGTTACAGCTGTGAGGGGAACAGCACCCACGGATGTTCCGCAGAAGAGACTTCCCTCATAGAATGCCGTGGCCCCATGAACCAATGTCTGGAAGCCATGGGCACGAATGGTGAGAACCATGGGAGGCTGGGAGGGACACCTGCTGGGTACTGGGTTCTGCCTGGGGTTGACCCCTGGGTAACCGAACTTACCCAGGGTCGATCTCCATGTGTGTGTGTGGGGGGGGGGGCGGTGCAAACTGAAGTAAGAAATTAGGATTTGTGGGACCAGCAGTTAGTGTTATGGCTACATCGCTGGACTCCCATGTAGTTGACTGCGGTTCGAGTCCCGGACCCGGTGGCTTAAAAATCACACCAGGCGCGTGTGCGTGTGTGCCCAAGATCCCGAGAGGAGAATGGAGGAAAAGGGATTGCGGCGTGGCCATCCCCCCTGGGGGATGATTTCTTGCTTTCTGTCTCTCTGTCTCTCTGTCTGTCTGGCGAGTGCACATGCCCTATAGCAAAAACCTCTCCAAAAAAAAAAAAAAAAAGAGAAATTAGGATTTGTCATTAGGGAAAGGACAACTCTGCCATAGAAATGTCCAGTTCTTTATTTTTAAAGGTTTATTTATTTATTTCTTCCATGAGAGAAAGAGGCACCCCAATAGCGTCTTTACCCCATAATCTACCCCTAGGCTCAGCCAGTCAGGTTCACTAAGAAGGTCTTATTATTGTAGTTATCAAACTTTTTGGTCTCCAGGCCTCTTCATAGACTTCAAAATTGTTTGTATCAGTTATTTCTACAGAAATGTACTGCATTAGAAAATAAAACAGAAAAAAATTAAAGGTTTATTTATTAATTCCCCTAATTAATTAATTAAATTTGCCAAAGAGGGTGTGCACTCACCAGAGACAGAGAGCGGAAGAGGGAGAAGGCACCCTGCAATGGAATGTAGTCACTTTGCAATCCCTTCTCCAACTTTCCATCCTGTCATGATTTGGGGCATGTCTGAGCATATTCCCAGCATGCTTTTCAAGCCCCCAGGGCTTGTGGTCAGCCATGTGAGATCCAGCTCCCTTAACCACTAAGCCACAGAGCTAGCACCTGTTCAGTTCACTTTAAAAATAACAATAAGAACTCACGACATATTAACAAAATGAAAACCAGTTACATTTTCCAAAATGAGAAGATGCTATGGGAAGACTGGCATCGTTTTACTGTGGTTCGGACTTCTTGAATGTCTGGCTTAATAGAAGATGGGGCCAGCATGTGGCAAGGAGGTTAAGGTGCTGGATTCCCACATGGCTGATGAGGATTCAAGCCCTGGACCTAGTGACTTGCTTTCTTACTTTCTCTCTCTCTCTCTGTCTCTATCTGGGGAGTGCACATGCCCTATAACAAACTTTAAAAAGTAATCATCATAAATAAAATTAAATAAATAACTTTTAAAAAATGGAAGACTGTTGGATATTCATATCTGCTTCTCCATTGTCTGTTGTTGTATCACATGTCCCAGACTTTCTGGAAAATTCCAGTTTACACTTATGAGAGCAAAAGAGCCAAATGATGTTTTGTTATTATCATTTTGCTATAGGGTATGTGTACTTGCCAGAGAGAAAGAGAAAGAGAGAGGGAAAGTGAGAAATCATCCCCCAGGTGGGATGGCCATGCTACAACCTCTTCTCCTCCATTCTTCCCTCGGGATTTCGGGCACGTACACATGCACCTGGCATGATTTTCAAGCTGCTGGGTCCAGGACTCAAATCATGGAGTCATCTAAGTGGGATCCAGTGTCTTAACCACCATGCCGCCGGTTGGTACAATCTTTTAGTATTATTATGAGAACAATTTTGACTTCACAGATTCCCCGAAAGGGTCTCAGGGAGCCCTGGGGAGTCCCTGGACCACACTTTGAGAACTACAGATGTTTCCAGGTGGCAATAAAAGTGGCACCCACGACAAGGTGGCACGCCACTTGCTTGAGAATCAAGCAGCGCAGGCCCAAGAACTGGGAGCCTGACTCAGTCTTCTCTTTCCTCAGGGCTGGGAAACCCAAGCTACATGATCAGAGGTTGTACGACTGCCTCCTGGTGCCAGAGCCTCCACGTGGCTGACGCCTTCAGCCTGACTCATCTCAACGTCTCCTGTTGTACCACAAGTGGCTGTAACAATCCCGTCCGGGATGCCCAGCACCGCAAAGGGGGTGCCCCCCGGCCCGGTCCTGCCCAACTCAGTCTCACCATCACCTTGCTTATGACTGCCAGAATGTGGGGAGGCACTCTCCTCTGGACCTGAACCCCAAAACCTTCACCCTGCCTGGGCTGGATCCAGGAGACCCCTTTACCCTTCCCTCTGCTCCCAGCCCTGCAGACGTGCTGTGTGACCTCAGGCCAGTGTGCCGTCCTGTTTGAGCCTCCGTATTCCTAGCTGTCGAAATGTCTGTCTCACAGAGGTGGCCTGAGAATCACTCGAGACAGGTGGCTGGCCAACAGGAGCGTTCTTATTATTAATATTGTTGCCGCTATTGTTATTATTAATATTTGTATTATTTATTTTATACATATATAAAGATTTTTGTACCAGTAGCAAGGCTAAGTCTGCCCTTCTCTGTAGCATCTATGTTGAAGGAGGATGAATGGGGGGGGCACCTTTTCACAGGTTCCTGGAATTAGAGGTCGCCTTATAGGAACCAGCATTGGAGGGCCCTGCCTTCGGAGCAGTCCCAGTGGGCTTCTGTCCTAAGCTACCGCCAGGTCTATTTCTGGCTTCCAAATGCAACCTTCCAACTCACTGAACTGGAACAATAACCTTCCCTTCTCTTCTAAACTGCAAAGATCAAGACTATTTGGTTTCTTTTTTTTTTTTTAAGAATTTTTAAAAAGAATTTTTGGGAACCAGCAGTTGGCGTAATGGCTATGTCGCTGGACTCCCATGTGGTCGACCGCGGTTCGTGTCCCAGACCCGGTGGCTTAAAACTCATGCCGGGCGCGTGTGCATGCGTGCCCAGGATCCCGGGAGGAGAATGGAGGAGAAGGGATTGTGGCGTGGCCATCCCCCCTGGGGGGTGAATTCTCGCTTTCTCTCTCTATGTCTCTCTCTGTCTGTCTGGCGAGCGCACGCGCCCTACAGTGAAAATCTCTCCAAAAAAAAAAAAAACTTTTAAAAAAAAAAAGAATTTTTAAAAAGAATTTTTAAAATTCCATTCATTATTATTATTATTTTTTAAATTTGATCAGAGAGAAAGGGAAAGCGAGAAAGCAAGCCACCAAATCGGGACTTGAACCACAGCACTCTTAACCACCACGCCACCTACTGGCCCCCCTTGGGAATTTCTTACCTAATTTGATCTATTATTTTTTTTTTTAGAGGTTTTTGCTATAGGGTGCGTGCACTCGCCAGAAAGACAGAGAGAGAGAGATAGAAAGCGAGAAATCACCCCCCAGGGGGGATGGCCACACCGCAATCCCTTCTCCTCCATTCTCCTCTCAGGATCTTGGGTACACACGCACACGCGCCTGGCGTGAGTTTAAGCCACCGGGTCCAGGACTCGAACCGTGGTCGACTATGTGAGAATCCAGCGACATAGCCATTATGCTAACTGCTGGTCCCCCAGTTTGATTTATTATTAGTTTTAACCAGAGAGAAACAGAGAGAGGGAAAGTGAGAAAGCAAGCCACTAGGTATGGGACTCGAACCACAGTTGGCCATGTGGGAGTCCAGCGCCTTAACCACCTTACCACCTGCCGGTCCATGACTACTTTGTTTCTAAGGAGACTTGCTCACATTTTTCAGGGGGCTCTGGGTCAGAGATGGATAGGAGATAACCTGATGGCCAGAACCCTCTTTAGGTACTGCAGTGGGCAAGATGCTCCAGAGTTCAAACAGGGTCAATTCACCTTTCCCATGATTCCCTACAACCGCCACTGAGGCTAGGGATCCATTTCCTATTCCTGCCTTGTGGTAGGAATTGAGGCCAGGACTGCATCTCCCATGAGACCCTAAGGCTGAGACCGGATGCTAGGATTACTTTTCCCATGGTGCCCTACAGTGGGGTAGGGGCTAGAAAGATATGTCCCTCAGTGTTCTGCAGTAGCTATTGAGGCTAGGGACAAGTTTCTCAGAATGTCCTACATCACAGCTTGTGACCAAGACCTCATTGTTAATGGCTCCCAAGTTTTTATTCAGGGATTTTGGGTTGCAAAAAATAAAATCTGCTTATGCTGACTTAAGCAAAAATGATGTTATTGGAAGTTTAGAATCCAAGCAAAAGCTAGGTCTCCAAGGGACAGGAAACGGAATTGAAAAGCTGTGTGAAATCAAAATAGTCTCTTTTGCAGAATTGCAATCATGCTACCTCTCTGTCCCTCTCTCCCTGTTTTCATCTGCCCTTTTGTCTCTCTCTCCGAATTTGTGGTTTTTCTTCTTGGCTTCCCCTTGGCAATAGGTGTCATTTTAGGGATAAGTAAGTGGCCAATGAGACACAATGAAAAATTTGCCAGCGAGTCTTAGAGGACACAGACTTTTTAAAAATTTTTTAAAAAATTACTTTATTTAACTTTACTTATTTCAATTTGACCAGAGAGGGACAGTGAGAGAGAGAGAGAGAGAGAGAGAGAAAGTGAGAAAGCAAACCACCAGGTATGGGACTTGAACTGTGGTTGACCATGTGGGAGTCCAGCGCCCCTAACCACTACGCCACCTGCCGGTCTTAGGACACAGACTTAAAGGTTTTAGCTTTAGACTAGGACGTGAAGTCCCCCAGTCTGCTGAGGTTCTTAGTCTCTTTCTTTTCTCCCTTTCTTCCCCTTTTAGACTCAGTTGGTCTAGCTGTCTGTTTATATGCTTTTTTCTCTCTGCTGCTCTTCCACAAATGTGAATCTGTGGAAATGGCCCCAGGGGCATTTGCCAGCTGCCTGCAACATGAGGGAAGCCATCCACCTTTCGGACAGAGAGCTGGGTAGACCACTCTGAAATCAGCTGGACCTGAGACTTCTTGTTGTACAACTGATTCTCTTTCTCTTAAGCCAGGTGAGTTGGAGTTGCTGTGGCTTGCATTAAAACCCTAATGACAGAGTGCCCCAGGATAGAGACGGGACCACTACTCTCGTGGTATCCTCAGCTAGGAAGAAAGGGTGGGACCCAAAGATGACATCTGAGAAGCAAGGCATCTCCCAGGGTGTCCCATAACTGAGGCAGGAGATACAGCTTTTGGGAAAAGACAATTATCTACCCCCTAAACCAGTACCCCAAATGTAGGTCGAGCACCTGTCTCCCATCTATTCCAAGTCACAGAGAGTAAACCCTGGAGGAGGATCAGGATCAGATGATCCCACCTGACCACCGCTCTCCCCAGTCTGCAGAAGCTGTTAAACCGAGAACTGAGGAGAGAAGTTGCTCAGAAATGTAGTCCTGGGGACACAGGGCTTGATCAGGGCTCACGTGCTAAGGACAGAGAGGATGCTGGGAGCTGGGCACTGAGGACAGAAAGAATGCTGGAGCTGACATCCCTTGGTGGGTCTGGAAGCAGAATTCGTGATGGGGATAAAGAGCGAAGATTTTCATCATTGCCATGTCTGGATCTCAGTTTACCTCATTGTCAAATGGGCCTGAAAGAGAGGGAGGTGTCCTGCTTTCCATGGTTTGTCACTCTTCCTGGGTCCGGTGGGTAATAATCCTGTCCCAGATCTGCAAGACCCACTCCCAGGAAAGAGAAGAGACCAAAGTCTGGAGAGGTGTATTGGCAACAACATGGAGGGAGGAATGGGAAGGGCAGAGGCAGGGACCACAGAAACGCAGGTAGGAAGGAGGACAGGAACTGGGACCCCAGGGCCTGGGAGGTGTCCCCAGGAGCCTCTCTCTCTCTGGAGCCGGGATTCAGGTTTCCCTTCCGTTGGTTCACTTTGCGGGGACCTTCCCTGGGAGTGACACTACACACGGGGCTTCCGGGTCAGGACAGGAGAGAGGGAGCCGGCCTCACCGCGCCGGCCTTGGCCTGGGAGATCCTAGACCTGCCTACACTTTGGGCTGCTGCCTTCCGGCTCGGCTCCGGGTGGCCCAGCTCCAGACTCGCATAGACTAGGCACCTTGGCCTTCGCGCTCACCTGTCCACAGGGCACCTCTCACGCGTCCCCGTCCCATCACACTCGCCCCGCTCCGTCAGGCTCGCACCCTCGCGCACATCCTCACGCGACGCTCTCCCGCCGCACACGCACCTCTCGCACAGCACACTCACACTCACACTCACACGCGAGCACTCTGGACGTTCTTACCCGCGCACTCAACACCTCGGCCCTCCCACCACCC
>NW_006159526.1:1743020-1743731 GCF_000334495.1 Tupaia belangeri chinensis | reverse complement strand
GGCGAGCGGGGGGGGGGGCGCAGGCCCCGTCCGCTGTGCCGCAGCCCCCCCACCCCGCTCAGGCCCCGATCCCGGTGGGGACAAAGGGCCCGAGACCCCCCCAACGCACACACACTAGCCCGCCTTCTCCTGGCCCGGCCGGTTCCACTGTCCTTCTGTCCGGTCTCTGTGTCCCTCTGTCCGTCCGTCTCTGGAGCCCTGTATCTCTCTCCTTGTCCCCCCACCCTTGTCCTCTGTCCCTCAGTCTCGAAGTCCTGTCCCTTCCATCTGTCCCCATTCCTCCTTGCCTCCTCCTTCCCCGGCTCTCTATTTTGCCTTTGTCCCCCCACCTCTGTCCCTTTATCCTGGGTCACTCTGTCTTCCCCATCCTCTCTATTGATCCTTCTCAGCCCTCCTGTATTTCGTGCCCCCTGCTTGCCCCTGTCCTCCATCTGTGTCCCTGTCTGTCTGTCACCCTTGTTTCTCTGTCCCCTCTGCCCCATCTCCTTGTCTCTCTGTCCCCTTTCTGTCACCCGTTTCTCTAGCCCCCTCTGTCACCTATCTCCCTCTTTCCCCCTTCTCCCTTCCCACTGTCTCCCTGGCCCTGTCTCTCTGTCTCCTCTCTCTCCCCTTACAACCTCCACCCGCTAGGGTCCCCTATACCCATCCTTCATTCCTCCGTCTCTGCATCCCTTTGTGCCCCCCCCCCCCGGGAGAACCGACACGACGGAC
>NW_006159526.1:1714804-1742751 GCF_000334495.1 Tupaia belangeri chinensis | reverse complement strand
TCCGCCGACTCTGCCTCCCTTTGTGCCCCCCCCCCCCAGGAGGAACTGACAGGCAGGAGCCCTGGGGTGGAGAGTCTGTGTCCACGTACGGGGAAATGGCATGAGGAACCTTGGCATCTGGGCACACACGTGGATTTAGCAAATGTCTTCCCAAACCCTCCTCGCCCGTCCACACATCCAGGCCATAACTTAGAGAGAAGCCCCTTCTGGGACGTCCAGGGCGTCATTCACACACCTTACTCACACACCTTGAGAAGCTGGAGACCCCCCAAGATAGTGTGACCCTGAGGCTGGAGACAAGGTCAGAAAATGTCACCTATACTCTTGAAGTCTCATGCTCTCAGACGATGTGTGTCTCAAACCTGCCAGGGGCCACCTCTTCCCTGATGGGTCCAACTACTCTTGGAAGGAGCAGATGATTGGAAAGTGTCTGGGCAAAAGCCAGAGGGCTGGATGTTCTGTAGCGATGGGAGAGAGGAGTCCCAACGAGGCGGCACAGGACCTGGTCCTGGGCTTAGATCCTGGCTCTTGCCATTTGCCAGGGCATCCAATGGCCAGCAACCCCCTCCCTCCAGGCTTCAGTTTCTCCTTCTGTAAAGTGAGGATGTTGAACTCAGTGACCTGAAAGGGGATGCCAGCTGGGACCCAGGAAGGGGTTTCTGGCCCGTTGAGTGAGGTGACACCTTCCCCACTCCAGGGTGTGAAGCAGAGCCTCCCTCACGTCAGGACAAGGTGAGGGGCAACGCTGTCCTCTCTGTGTCTGTCTCTTCTGTCATCTGTGATTGCTCAGAACTTTCATCATTATGTTTCTCCTTTGCCACAGACATTTTCCCAGATGATAGCTTTGGTATCTTGGGCACATTTCTATCAAATTTGATTTTTCTTTCTTTTTGAGGCTGAAAACTAGGTTCATAGAATCCTGGACTCTAGTAAGCAAAGAACTTGAGGGTATTTTAGACTTTGTCATCTTTAGGACTGTAGGATCTGGGAGTCTTGAGGAGCTTGACAACTTTCAAGGTCTAGAACGTGGTTGGTGGTAGACTTCTAGCAGCCCAACATCTTTCTAATTGGGAAATCTTGATCTCCTGGAGTTCCTGGAACATGACATTTATGACATCTAGAATCTTGACAGCTTAGAGTCAAAGGACTTGGGATTCTCGCCATTGGAGTATTTTAGCCTAGGATGACCACCGACTCAGCTCATAGATCCTTTCTCCAGCGCCTCTGGGAGAGAGCTGTACAGACTTGTCCTTCGCTTGATTTTGAAGTCACTCTGCTTCCTGGCACCCTAATCCTCTCTGTAAACTTTCTCTAAATTAAATGGTTTGGAGCTTTACAAGTGGAGAGTGAGCTTGGCATGTGGGAAGAACTCTGGGCTGGGAGCTGAGAACTTGGGTGGCAGCCTTGCCCAGGCCTCTCTGCTATGATCCTGTGCCGGTCCCTGTTCCTGTCTGTGTCTCACCGTGCCCTTCTGTAAGGCATGGATTAAGGGGCTGGAGTGCATGGTCTCAGGGGGCCCTGTCTGCTGTCCTCTCATTGGGTACTTCCGAATGGCCTTGGCCACCACATTTTAGAAGATATCAGTGGTCTCTACATGTTCCTCTTAATCACCGCCTTCCTCTTCAGCCAACAGAAGTGGGGATGGGAGAAGGGGTTCATTTGCAAGCTTTCAAAACTGTATTGTCTCTTTTCTGGCTCACTTATTTGCTGAGAATACCAGAAGAGGATGATAAGTTTTATGCCAAAAAAAAAAGAAAAAGAAGAAGAAGAAGGGTCCTGGGTGGTGGAGGAGAGGAAGTACGGAAAATGGAGGTGGGTTGCCTACCCAGAGATGCTCACAGGCAGCAGTAGAGACCCACAGGCCAGAAGTCGAATAGGACAAATTGGAGCAGAGGAAACAGATATACAGAGAGGCTGCTAAGAATTGGGGGGCCTTGTGGAGGAGGAGGTTGCTGATCCCGAATCGTGTTTCCCTCGCGGGGTGACTCACTTTTCCCTTCTAAAGTTCTGACAGGTCACTCTGAGAAGGGGGGGGATTCTCCCTCCCATTGTGAGTCACCCCAAGGGGCAAGTCTGGGGAGATTTCTGTCACTGACCTTGCCACCTACCCGATTCCCTGGGGGTGGGGGTCAGGTTCCAATGGATTCCAAGACCTTAGACACAGCAGGGTGGGGCCTAGGGGTGGGTTCATGTCGTGCGAGCCTGGTCTGTCCCCGTCTTGAGGAACACAAAGGCAGCTTTCTCTATCTGGGGGGGTGGGGGGGGGAGAGAACCGTCAAACCCGCCCGCATCCAATGGCCCGGGGCACCAGAGGCGCGCCCAGCCTTCTCGGCATGCACCCAGTAGGGCAAGGGGCAGGGGCAGAGCCCGGGCTCTTCTCGGAAGCGGGTGAACAGAGGGCCCTGGGGGTGGCGGGTAGGACAGTGGGAGCTCAGGGCAGGCTTGCACTCTTCGGGAGCAGGAATCTGCCCCCACCCCACACCCAGGGAACCTTCGGAGGACTCCCCACCCTCTGGCTGGGCCTAAGGCCTGGAATCCAGGGAGTCCCAAATATCCCAGGAACGTGGGGGCCACAGGGGGGACTTTGTGTGTTAGGCTGCTGACTCACCCCTACGCCTCCACCTGATGCTGAGGTCCCCACATAGGAGGGGGACAAAGAGTGGAAAGAAGGCCAGACTGTGGTTCTGGGGGTTGAGCACTGTGAACTTAAGTCAGAAGTTTCCAGGAGAGGAGGGGCTGGGATCCTGGACTCCTAGAGACCGTCAAACCCGCCAGCATCCCATGGGCCGGGGGCCAAAAGACCCGCCAGCATCCAATGGCCCGTGGCACCAGAGCCCAGGCACCCACTGTGTAGACCCCAGGCCCACAGGATCCAGGCGCCCAGCCTTCTCAGCATGGGAGGAGAGGCTGGGGACCTGGACTCCTAGATATAAGGGAGGAGGGCTGGGGGCCCAGACTCCTGGGTCTGAGGGAGGAGAGGCTGGGGGCCTGGACCCCTGGATCTGAGGGAGGAGAGGCTGGGGGCCTGGAACCCTGGGTCTGAGGCAGGAGTGGCTGTGGCCTAAACCTTGGGTCTGAGGGAGGAGAGGCTGGGGAACTGGGCCTGTGGTTTCAGGGAGAAAGGGGCTGAGGGCATATACCCCAAGGATACCTGGACCCCTGGACTGAGAGAGGAGGGGCTGGGGGCCTGGACTCCTGGGTTTCAGGGAGAAGGGGGCTGGGGGCCTGGACCCCAGAATCTGAGGCAGGAGGGGCTGGGGTACAGACTCCTGGCTCTGAGAGAGGAAGGGACGGGGGTCCACTCCAGGTTTCCAAGGGAGGAGGGGCTGGGACCCTGACGCCTAGGTCCTGCGAATACAGGCGCCTTCACAAGGCTGAGCTGGGGAAGAATTGACGCTTTGTGCGAAGATGTTCGGACTCCGCCATTGATGGGGGCTGAGGGGGGGTTCTGTCAGGACGCAGGGATGTACCACTTCCCTAGGGGAAGAACGGGGAAGGAGGCATGATGCCAGGAGCCCCCTGGGGAGCGGATACAGAGGGGGTGGCTGTGACCTTCCCGCAACCATGACCTTGAGACTCCCTTGGGTATTCGCTGACTCAGGACCCAGGAAGTGCTCCCCCCCACCCGGCTTGGTCTCCGTGGAAACCTCCACCAGCTGTGTCCTCTGGACCCCTGGTTCCTGGGTTCTGAAGGAGGAGGGGGCTGGAGGCCCAGACTCTTGGGTCTGGGTGGGGAGAGAAGGATGGGGGCCCAGACTCCAGGGTTTGAAGGAAAAGGATGCTGAGAACCTAGGCTCCTGATGGCTGAGGGACTGGGGGCCTGGTCTCCTGGGTCCTGGGAGAGGAGGAGGTCCAGGGCTGGGTTCCTGGGTCAAAGGTAGAGGGTGCTGGTTTTCCCGGGTCTCTACATATCACCTGCTTAGCTGCTCATTCTCAAAACCTTCCCTGTCCCTTTTTCCAGACCATCCCCATGACGACTCCTGGCTGTCAACACAGTTTAAAGGGCCAGTGCCCCAGTCCCAAAAGCTCAGCCCCTCTCTAACCAGAAAATCCCGCCCCACCACCCCCCAACATGAAACAAAAGCTTGTAGGGCATTAATATTCCAGGCACACACACCGTTGGTTACTGACTCCTCAGGAGGGGGAGGGAATAAGACAAAAGCCCCCCACCCTCACCCTATGTGCACCCTCAAGCAGACAGCAGGGGAAAATTGGAGGGGGGGGGCAGGTCTAGAGGACCTGATGGCTCTTAGGAGATGGTGGTGACTTTTGCCACTGATGTATCTGGGACCAGCTCTGACCTCATTCTCCACATCCAGAAAATGGGAGCTAGCATCGGACTGGCCCTGAGTGCCAAGTTCCATGGATAGGCTTCGAGATGCTTCTTAACGCGGCAGATGCTGCAGCCAGCTTTCCCTGTCCCTTTTTCCAGACCATCCCCATGACGACTCCTGGCTGTCCACACAGTTTAAAGGGCCAGTGCCCCAGTCCCAAAAGCTCAGCCCCTCTCTAACCAGAAAATCCCGCCCCACCACCCCCCAACATGAAACAAAAGCTTGTAGGGCATTAATATTCCAGGCACACACACCGTTGGTTACTGACTCCTCAGGAGGGGGAGGGAATAAGACAAAAGCCCCCCACCCTCACCCTATGTGCACCCTCAAGCAGACAGCAGGGGAAAATTGGAGGGGGGGGGGCAGGTCTAGAGGACCTGATGGCTCTTAGGAGATGGTGGTGACTTTTGCCACTGATGTATCTGGGACCAGCTCTGACCTCATTCTCCACATCCAGAAAATGGGAGCTAGCATCGGACTGGCCCTGAGTGCCAAGTTCCATGGATAGGCTTCGAGATGCTTCTTAACGCGGCAGATGCTGCAGCCAGCTTTCACAGGCGTGGGCAAAGTGTCGGGAGGTTGGAATAACAACAGCCTTGCCGAGAGGGCGCCCCGAGTTTGAGCATGGGCTAATTCCAGCGAGGCAGGTACTGGATCACCCCCATTTTACAGATGGGGCATCTGAGGCTCAGAAAGGTGAGGCCACTTGCCCAAGGTCACACCAGATGGCAAGTGGTTGATCTGGGAATCCACCCAAGTGTTTAAGAAGAGGGAGAATCATGATGTCATGAAATTGTTGTGGGGCTGAAAGATCCTGTCTGACATATGTGATTCCTTTGGCAAGGTCCTCAGACATTTAGCAAGTGCAAGGCCCACTTCTAGGATCTGGGGCGCAGCAGTAAACGCAATGCCTTACATCCCTGCCTTCAGGGAGTGTATATTCTAACGATGGGTCACAAATAGACAACGAACTACTGTCACAGCATTTCAGTAAAGTTTCCCGACATTTTTGAGCGGAAATAAAACAATGGTGAGGGAATAGAAAGTGTTCTGAAGGTGAAGGGACAGGAAGTGAGAGAAGACCTCTGTCTCAGTCCAACCTCTGTTGCTTTTTTTTTTTTTTTTTTTTTTTTTTTTCCTTTTTTTGGAGAGGTTTTTGCTGTAGGGTGCGTGCGCTCACCAGAAAGACAATCCCTTCTCCATTCTCCTCTCAGGATTGTAGGCACGTGCACACACACACACACACACACACACACGCACACACACACACACACACACACACGTGCCCAACATGAGTTTGAAGCTGCTGGGTCTGGGACTTGAACTGCGATCAAACATGGGGGAGTCCAGCAAGGTCATCTGTTGGTCCCAATTCTCTCTTGCTTTAATAACTGAATCTCAGTCTGAGGACTGGACGATTTATAGGAATAAAGGTTTAGGGACCAGCAGTTGGCGTAATGGCTACGTTGCTGGACTCCCATGTAGTCAACCTTGGTTCAAGTCCTGGACCTAGTGGCTTAAAACACGCCAGGAACGTGTGCGTGCGTGCCTAAGATCCCGAGAGGAGAATGGAGGAGAAGGGATTGCGCGTGGCCGTTCCCCTTGGGGGTGATTTCTTGCTTTCTGTCTCTCTGTCTCTCTCTGTCTTTCTGGTGAGCCTACTTGCCCTATAGCAAAAACCTCTCCAAAAAAAAAAAAAAGAGGATAGAGGTTTATTTAGCTCATGGTTGTGGAGGTCCAAGGTTGGGGGCTACATCTGCTGGTGGATAGCATGGCAGGAGGGATCACATGGCAAGAGCTTACCTGTCGGTGTCAGCCTTGTTCCCCCTTTTAGAAACCTGTCAGGATTCAATCACGAGGCCCCACCCTGTCGACCTTAATCCTAATCACCTCCCAACGGCCCCACCTCTTAATCTCGTAGTCATATTAAACTTTCACCGTCTTAACACCATCACAACCAAATTTCATCATGTGAATTTTCAGAGACGCATTCAAACCCTAGCAGCCTCGGAGGTGATGGAGATGTGATCAGAGACCGAATGAGAACAGGAAGCAGCCTTGGGATGGTGGGGACTTGCTGGAGTGGGGCGGCAGAGAAGAACATTGGAGGCAGCGGGAAGAACATTGGGGGCAGAGGGAAGACCATTGGGGGCAGAGGGAAGACCACTGGGGGCAGAGGGAAGAACCAGTACAAGGGCCCTGAAGTGGGAACAAGCTCGGTCCATTTGAGGGACATCAGGCCAGTGAACTTGGAGTGATGTGCAGGAAAATGGTCAGAAATGAGGTCACAGAGGTGAGGCCACATCTTGGAGGCCTTAATTTTTTAAAATTATTTATTTCATTTTATTTATTCATTCTTTTTTCTTTCTTTCTTTTTTTAATTTGACCAGAGAGAGAGAGAAAGTGAGAAAGCAAGCTGCCAGGTCCAGGACTCGACCCATGACCAGCCATGTGGGAGTGTCCAGCACCTTAACCACCACGCCACCTGCTGGCCCTGGAGGCCTTAATTTTATACTAAGCACAGTGGGTAGTCCTAAGAAGGTTTTAAGCAGAGAGGCAATTTGATCTGGTTTTCTTTTTTGAAAAATCCATCTGGCTGCTGTGTGGAGAATATCCTTGGAGGGAGTAGGCACAGCAGCAGAGAGATCCACAAGGACGCTCTTGAAAGGCCCAGAGGAGAGATGTTGGACGAGGGTGATGGCAGGAGAGCAGACAAAGGTGAATAGTCCTGGGGGAAGGATGGACAGAAATCGCTAATGGAAATGGGTATTGTGGGTGAGAGCAAGAGAGAGAAGTTGGGTAATTTTTATATTTTTGGCCTGAGCATCTGGGTGGATGGTTGGCATTTATTGAGACTGAGAAAACTTGGGGAGGAACATATTTGGGGCAAGGATTGGATGTGTTAAGCTTGATATTTTAAGAGGTGCTAGATAAATCTCAAATAGTGACTTAAATACCAAAGTGTTATACTCAAACATAAAAGAAGCCTGGAAGTCCAGGGCTATTATTGACAGTTAACATCTTCGTCAGAGACTCAGGTACCTTCCAACTTTTGGTTCTACCATCCCTACTGCCATTGTCTTCATGGTCCAAGATGGCTGCCAGAATTCCACGCATCACATCGTAGGTCCAGGCAGCACAAAAGTAACCTGATAGGAAAAGGATTTGTCTATTTTCTTTAGGAAGTCTTCCCAAATTACCACATGACACTTTTGCTTATATCCAATGGGATAAAACTTTATCATATGGACTCACTTAGCTGCAAGGAAGACTGAGAAACATTTCTTTGTGCTGGACACAGGGCAACCATAAAGTATAATCAAGCAAGGTCTAATTCTGAGGAAAAAGGGAAGAATGAGTGTTGGGATAGGAAGCCAGAAGTCTCTGCCTCCATCCCCCAGAATTAATCTTTTCTATTCCCCAACCCCCAAATTAGGTTACTTAGGTTACCTGTCCTCTTAAAGGGCATGTAGCATTCTTTTCTTTGCACTTTCAGTTTTTGCTATAGAGTGTAAGCACTTGCCAGAGAAAGACCGAGTGATGGAGAACAGGAAAGTGAGAAATCACTCCCCCGAGGGGGATGGTCATGCTGCACTTCCTTCTCCTCCAGTCTCCCTGGGATTTTAGGCACGTTTGCACATGTGACTGGTGTGATCTTCGAGGCAGCAGGTCCAAACTGCACAGTCGGCCATGTGGGATCCGGTGCCTTCCCCCTCCACACCACACGCTGGCCGAGGAGCGTAATACTCCTGACATGATTATTCCAGTGATTTCGTCTGCCGCCTCATAAATCTAACGGCCTCCACGGGCTAGGACCTCACCTTGCTCCTCTCTGCATACCCAACCCCAGAGAACCTACGCAAGAACCAGGAAATACTCAAATGAATGAACGAAACCCCAGGACAGAGTGACAGGAGTCATGGGTGCTTGTTCGGCATGGCTAGTTCTTCATGGCATGTCCCTGCTTCAGAACCTCCACTGGGGCCGGCTCTGTGGGCCAGTGATAATGTACTGCTCAAGTGAAGCTGGATCCCACATGTTCATCTCAGTTTGACTCCTAGGCACAGTCGGCCTAAAAGACACCGGGCACATGGGTGGATGCGGAGCTCCCTGGGGCTAGACGACTGAAGGAAAGGGATTACGGCATAACCAGACATGGTGGAGAGCGCGCCTCTCTCACTATCACATCACAAATAGAGAATTTTATTTTATTATTATTAATATTTTAGGTTTTTGTCATAGGGTGTGTATATTTGCCAGGGAGAGACAGTGAGAGGGAAAGTAAGAAATCAACCCCTAGGGAGGATGGCCACACCACAATCTCTTCTCTTCCATTTTCTTCCTGAGATTTTCGGCACACACCTACACACAGCCAGCATGAGTTTCAAGCTGCCAGGTCTGGGACTTGAACCATGATCAGCCATGTGGGAGTCCAGCATCTTAAGCAACATGCCACCTGCTGGCCCTGAGAAAAGTATTTTTTAAAAAAAGGAAAGAAAGGGGCCAGCAAGTGGTGTGGTGGTTAAGGCCGCTGGAATCCCACATGGCTGACCACGGTTCCAGTCCCAGACCTGGCGACTTGATTTCTCACTCCCCCTCCCACTCTCCCTCTCTGGTCAAATTAAGATATATAAATAGAAATAAATTAATTAAATAATTTTTAAGAAAAGAAAACTCTCCTAGCCTTTAGAATAAAAGCAAATCTAGATGGACCAGCAGGTGGCATGGTGGTTAAGGTGCTGGACTCCCATATGGTCAACCACAGTTTGAGTCCCAGATCTGGCAGCTTGCTTTCTCACCTTCTCTCTCTCTCCTCACTCTGTCTCTCTTTGGTGAGTACACTTGTACTGCAGAAAATTAAAATAATAATAGCAATAAATTAAAAAATTAAGGGACCAGCAGATGGCATAATGGTTATATTGCTGGACTCCCAAGGAGTCAACTGCGATTCGAGTCCTGGATCCAGCAGCTTAAACTCACGCCAGGAGTGTGTGCATGTGTGCCCAATCTCCTGAGAAAAGAATGGAGGAGAAGGGACTGTGGTGTGGCCATCCCCTCTGGGAGTGATTTCTTGCTTTCTGTCTCTCTGTCTCTCTGTCTTTCCAGCGAGTGCATGCGCCCTATAGCACAAACCTCGCCAAATAAGTAAATAAGTCATTCTAACAAAACAGCTAGTCTAGGTTGGTACCTGGGGCCCATCACAAGCATATCTTACAAACCCTCACCAATGTTGGACACTTCACCCCAGCCAGCCAAGAAGGATGGATATTGGTGCAGATATGGAATCGGAGAGATTTGGATGCAGACCCTGGTCCTGCCACTCTCAACTGTGACCTTCAGCAAGCTATTTCACCTCTAAACCAATTTTCTCACCTATAAAATGAGAATTGGTTAAAAAACCAAACAGACAGGGATTGATAATAGCGCCTACTTTATACAGATATTGTGACGATCAGAGGGAAGTGATCTAAGCAATGCCCTGAGCCAGGACCTAGCACAGGAGCCTGATAAACAGTAGCCGTGGCGAAGACCACAGTGACAGCGATGGCAGTAATTACTTTTAGTTTCCAGCTTTTCTCTAGGCTGTTTCCTCTGCTGGTGCTGGAAACAGCCCCTTTATAATCCTCCACCTTGTTCCTGTGATGGACTAATCAGGGTAGGTCAACCGCTGAAATAACCAGCTCTGAAATCTCAGTAGCTTAACAGAGATTTCTTTTTTTCTTTTTCTTTTTTTAAAAAATTTAACCAGAGAGAGAGAGAGAGAGAGCGCAAAAGAGAGAGAGAAACGGAAAATGAGAAAATGAGCCACCAGGTCCCGGACTCAAACTGCGGTCAGCCATGTAGGAGTCTAGCACCTTATCCACCATACCACCTACAGGCCCCCAGGAAAGTGTATTTCTAGCTCACACTGCAGTCCTCTACAGGCAGGCCACGGGGCACAGTCAGTCGGAGAGCTGGACTCCATCCAGCTTGTGATCTGGCCCTCCTCTGGGCTCCCTGCACAGTCGAGCCTGAGTGAGTGCATTCCAGCCAGCATGAAGACTGTGAGGGAGAAGGGTCAGACTGGGAGAGGTGTTAATCTATTCTACCTACACCCCCGTCACATGGTCCCTAACTACAAAGGATTCTGGGAAGTGTAACTTCAGCGGTGAAACAGCCAACCCCAAACCTAGTGACTTCAAGCAGCAACTCCTTTATTTGTTCACAACACTGGGAGGCCAGCAGATTGGGCTGGATCAGGTGGGCAGAGTGTCTCCTGGTCTCAGCGGGGGTCACTGGTGTGGGTGGCTGCAGTCTTCTGGTGATGGAGCTGGCACTGCATGATTCAGGGTGGCCTTGCTCATGGCTGGCAGTGGGTGCTGGCTGCTGTCTGGGCATCTTCTTTCAACATTTGTAGTGCAGCAGAGGGTACAAGTGGAAGTTGCAAGGCCTCTTCAGGCCGTGGCTCCAGAAGTCATACAGTATCACTTCTAGCAAATTCTACTGGTCAAAGTAAGTCACGAGGCCTATCCAGATTGGAAGGGGACAGAGCATGTTCTCACAGGAGGAGTGGCCAAGTTACCTTGCAGAGAGCTTGTCCAAGGAAGGATAGGATGGGCATCTTTGCAGACAAGCTACAGTGTGTTCCTGGGTGTGAAACGGGCTTGGTGACCACACAGCAGTCCCATCCAGTGAACTCTGCTCACTCTGTAAGATCCACATGTAATGGAAGGAAGAGGTGCTTGGATTTATCCACCTTTCCTTTTTCCTCTGCTTCTCTCCTGAAACCTGACCTTGGCGGATTTTAACTTCCTGGACAACTGGCTACAGTAAATATGACCAGAGCCTTCTCTGACCACCCATCTCTCTAGGTGGTTTTAGCCTCTCCTTCAACTGCACCCTATGCTGCCTCCATTAGAGTAGATACTGCAAGATCTCACCTCCTGGCACCTCCTCTAGAGAACAGATTTTCTCCATGTCCTGGACTAGCTGCAGAAAATGTTGGGAGAAATGAGCTGAATGAGAAGGGAGGGAGAGGGATCGGAGGTTTGGATGGGAGAGAAACCGAGAGAGAACAAAAAGATTGAACTGCGGCCCTCAATGAGCCTTCTGTCTCTCTGCTGGTCCAGGGGCGGGACAGGAAGTACAAACAGAAAATGTCACAGTGGCTGAGGGTGGAGTGGCTGAGATCACCTGCCGTCTGCACCAATACGATGGGTCCATAGTTGTCATCCAGAACCCAGCCCGACAGACCCTCTTCTTCAATGGCACCCGCGGTGAGTGTGGGGACCGGGATCCTGAGTCCTGAAGGAGAGGGCTGGGCCTGCACTCCTGTGTCCGGAAAGAGGACCTAGCTGAGTCCAAACTCCTGAGTTGGGGAAAGCAGGGCTTGGGCCTGGACTCCTGGTCCTGCCTGAATAATGCTGGGTCCCCAAGGCAGGAAGGAGTTGGAGACCTCAGACTCAGGTATGGCTGGAGAAACCAGGCAGAGGTTAGGACCTTCAGCTCCTGGAGGAAAGGTGGGACTCTCCAAGTTGACGCCTTTCCTTGACTCTAGCCTTGAAGGATGAGCGGTTCCAGCTTGAGGAGTTCTCCCCACGCCGGGTGCGGATCCGGCTGTCAGACGCCCGCCTGGAGGACGAGGGAGGATACTTCTGCCAGCTCTACACGGAGGATACCCACCACCAGATTGCCACGCTCACTGTGCTAGGTAAGGGCCGCTCCCTGCTCAGGCCCTCCTCTGTCCTTTCTCTTCCTCCTTTCTCTTATTCTGACACCCTCTGACCTTGGCCTGTTTGAACCTCCTGGACGGATGGCTCCAGTAAATATGGCCAGCCTTCCTGTTTGACCCCTGCCGCCTGGGACCCTGGTTCCCTTTGGTCCCTTGGATCCTGGAGCCTCCTGGCTTTAAGCCCACTTCAGTTCCTCCTTTAACCAACCCTTACCCGCTTCTCCCTGCGCAGTGGCCCCAGAGAATCCTGTGGTGGAAGTCCAGGAGCAGGCGGTAGAGGGCGGCGAGGTGGAGCTCAACTGCCTGGTTCCACGGTCCCGCCCGGCAGCCACCCTGCGTTGGTACCGGGACCGCAAGGAGCTGAAAGGTATCCTGGGTGGACTTACGAGGGGCGGAACTAGCGGGGAGGCGTACTTCTAAGAGGAGGCGGGGCTTAGGAAAGGGGCTGCTTGTGTGTGGACGGGTGGCTTTTTTAATTTTTTAAACATTTATTTATTTATTTAATTCCATTTGTTGTTATCATTTTTAAATTTTGACCAGAGAGAGGCAGAGAGAGAGAGGAAGGGAATGCGAGAAAGCAAGCCTCCAGGTCCAGGACTCGAACCGCAGTCGACCATGTGGGAATCCAGGGCTCTTAACCACCACGCCACCTACCAGCCCCAGGTGGCTTTTTTTTAAAAGAGTTTTTCTTGCACTCTCCAGAGAGACAGAGACAGAGAGACAGAAAGCGAGAAGTCACCCCCCAGGGGTGTGGCCACCCGCAGTTCCCTTCTCCATTCTCTACTTGTGATTTGGGGCATGCACACACACACAACCGGCCTGAGCGCTCTCAGGTTTTGACTGACACTAGCCTTTCCATATTTACCTCTTGAATGAACTGGTGGAAGAGAACACGTGGGGGGTGAAAGAGAGGAGCGTTAGGGAAGGGGCACGTGGCTGGGTTTGGGGAGGGGTGCGGTTTGGAGGACAAGAGAGGAACCCTGTTGATAAAGGGCGGAGCTTGGCAAATAACCTGCTTTGGCATGGGTGAGTGGGTGGAGCCGGACTCCCAGCTGAGGCTGACCATGTCCCCGTCGGGCGTGGCAGGAGTGAGCAGCGGCCAGGAAAGTGGCAAGGTCTGGATTGTGAGGAGCACAGTGCGGTTTCGAGTGGACCGCAAGGACGACGGCGGCATCGTCATCTGCGAGGCCCAGAACCAGGCGCTGCCGTCTGGACACAGCAAGCAGACGCAGTACGTGCTGGACGTGCAGTGTAAGTGCCTGGCGGGCCAGGACCCAGGGGGCCCCAGCGCCAGCCACCCGCCCGCCCTGGGAGGGTCCTTGGCCCCACGTGGTGACCCAGACACCACTCGCTCTTCTTACTTCTGCCAGACTCCCCCACGGCCCGGATCCATGCCTCCCAAGCTGTGGTGAGGGAGGGAGACACGCTGGTGCTGACGTGTGCTGTCACAGGGAACCCCAGGTGAGCTGTGGGGTCTGAGATCCCCGGGCTGTGAGAAGAGGGCTGCGGACCTGGACACCCGAGTCTCAGGGAGGAGGGGCCTGGGTGGACAGAGGACTTGGACGGGACTTCTGGGTCCTGAGGAGGAGGAATCTGGGGCTCAGACTTTCGGGTTCTAAAGTAGGGAATCCTGGGATCCTGGGATCCCGGACTCCTAGATTCTGAGGGCAGAAGGGTCACGGACGGCTAGGATTCCTGCGACCCTGGTCAGGGTGGGAACTGGGCTCGGGACACTCTTACCAAGAAGGAAAGGGCTGTCAGGGAGCCGCCTATCTGGAGGTCCTTGTGGGGTGAGACTGCACGTTGGACTCCTGAGAAGTCAGAATTGGCTAATAGCACGCGAACGGTTCTTAAGTCTTCCTGTACCTTACCCCCGCCCAGGCCAAACCAGATCCGCTGGAACCGCGGGAATGAGTCTCTGCCCGAGAGGGCTGAGGCCGTGGGGGAGACGCTCACGCTGCCCGGCCTGGTATCTGCAGATAACGGCACCTACACCTGCGAGGCGTCCAACAAGCATGGCCATGCGAGGGCGCTCTATGTGCTCGTGGTCTACGGTGAGGGCCTGCTGCTGCAGGCCTTGGCCTGGCTGGGGCAGGGACTGGGGCAGGGGCAGGGACAGGGGTGGGGCCTGGGGCATTTGGAGTGAGGCTTGGGCAAAGACAGGGGGTCAAAGCCAACTGAGTTCTTAAAGTTCTGGGGTCAAATTAGGTTCAAGACTTCTGGGTCCAGATTCAGTTTTGACGCTTCTTATTGCAGGTAACTTGATCTGCCTGCATCTTCATGTCCTCCTCCCTAAAGTGGAACTAAACATTAGTATCTCTCTCATAGGGCTGCTGTGAAGACTGTGTGAGCTAAATATGTAAAGTGGCTGGAATCTCCCCTAGCACATAAGTGTTTCTGTTTAGCTCTAATTACAGTCGGGCAGGGATTTTGGAAATGGTTGGGCTCTAGTTCAGCACTTAAATACCTGGAGCATTACAGACAAGGCAGGAAGAAACCTAGGACCTGCTTCTGGAACTTGGACTTTGTTTCTCCAGCGAGGGTGTTTCTGTCCCCTGAGGGGTGGGGGAGCTCTGGGGAGGCAGGGCTGGAATCAGCAAAGGACTCAGGAACTTGGATCAAGGAGTGTGCAAGCCAACAGATGTTTCACAAGGAGGTGGAACATCTGGAGAGGAGCCGTGAGAAGGGACTGCAGGAGGCCTAACGTCGATAGGCGTGGCACATCACGAGCTGCAGTTAAATGTGGTGTACGGAATGGTTCAGAGCTTGGCAGGGGGGGGCCTGGACCAACACTTTCCTCTGATGACCCGGGCATGCGCACTGTCCCTCTGGCAGATCCCGGTGCAGTGGTAGAGGCTCAAACGTCGGTACCCTACGCCATCGTGGGCGGCATCCTGGCGTTACTGGTGTTCCTGATCATATGTGTGCTAGTGGGCATGGTCTGGTGCTCTGTACGGCAGAAGGGTGAGTGGAGATCCCGCCCCAATTCAGTGAGGGGTGTGGTTGGATGTGGGATAGGGGCGGGGCCTGGAGCCAGACTCATAAGGGGCGGGGCCTGGCTGAGCTTCCACCTTCCAAGGGACCCAAGGCGAGATCCCGGGTGTGGGTTTTCGGCCCAGGGTGTTAAAAGGGGGTGAAACTTAGAAGGACATGGACTCGAATAAAACAACTTGTCTTCCGAATTGCTGGGTTTGCCGGGTTCGCTGGGGGCAGAGCCGAGATGCCACCAAGAGAATGGATGAGGGTGGATCTTTCCGGGAACTTTGGGAGTCTTCCTAAGGCTGCCTTTATCTCTTTCTCTGCCACTGTTTTGGTCTTCCCCGAACTGTCTCTCTGTGTTCCCGTTCTCCCTCTTCCTTGTCTGATACCTATCTTGTCTGTCTCCCTCTTTCCGTACATGACTGTCCCACTCTTGGGTCTCCATATATGTCCCTTCTGCCCGCGAATCTGTCCCCCTGCAGGCTCCTATCTGACCCACGAGGCCAGTGGCTTGGACGAGCAGGGAGAAGCAAGAGAAGCCTTTCTAAATGGCAGCGACGGACACAAGAGGAAAGAAGAATTCTTCATCTGACCCCACCCCAACCCCAGGCCTGGGCGTGGGCTGGGGTCCCCCCCCACTGCCAGCTGCAAGGAACCAGCAAAGACATTTACCAGAGTCTGGGATGGTGGGCTTCTCCCCCACCACTAACATGTCAGACGCTTGGGCAGGAATGGGGGTGTTGGATGCCTGGATCTCTGCAAGGGCCAGAATGAGGGCCCAGAGGTCTGAGTCCCCCAGGGGGCAGGGGCCAAAGGTCTAGATACCCCAAGTCCAGGGAGGGCGCTAGGGATTGGGTTGGGGGAAGATAACTGGGGGAAGGCCAGAGCCCCTAGGCTACAGAACCAGGTCATGTGGGGAAGGGATCAGATTCTGGGCAGGGCAGGGTGGGCAGGGAAGGGGAACACAGATTTCTTTGGGGGTCTCAGACCTCATGCCAGCCACTGTAAGAGTTCCACAGAGCTCTGGGCACCTCTTTGCAAAGCCATGTTTGCACGGTGGGGAAGGGGTGGGGGGAGGGCAAGGAAACAGGGATTCTGTGTCTTTGTGTCATAACTTTGATGGGGGCAGTGAGGGAGACAGCCCCACCCTTTACTCCAATCCCCCTTCCTAGGTTCCTGGACTCCCCTTCCTTCCATCTCCTCCCCCTACATCAATCCCACCCATATTTGTCTCTCTGTCCACCCACTCCTGGGGGGGCCTTCCCCATCTCTCCTCTGGGCCCCCCAGGGAGGGGGAAAGGAGTTTGGGGGAGGGGGATGTGTGGTCTCTATCTTTTTATATATAATATATTAAAAAAAATCAAAAATCTGTATGAAAATATCAGATTGCACCCCCCTCCCCCTATTCCTGGCTTTTGCCCCCTTTTTCTTGTTTAAAATAAAAAAACACACACATTTTGTACGGGGAGGGGTCTCGGGAGGGGGTTTGGCAATCTCACTAACCACCATTAAACCGAGGAGAGAACAAGCGTCTAGGGTGGCTGTGTGTCTGTCCCTCTGCCCGGGGCTATACCAGTGGGAAGGTGAAGGGAGGGAGGAGAGACGGGAGTGGGGCAGGTGCTGGTGGGAAGTCCAGTCCAGAGGTGGGTCCTGACCTCGCTCAGGGCACCTCCACCCTCTTAAGAAACCAAGGTTTTTCCTGGCCGCTTCTTTAAATACTCTCCAGCTTTACGACGCTAACCTAGTCCCATCTCTGTGGCCTCGAACCTTCCCCTGGCTTCCTCCCTACCCTGACACTAGTCTCCAGGGGAACCTTTTTTTTTTTTTAAAGTTTTTGCTATAGGGCGCATGCGCTTGCCAGAGAGACAGAGAGAAAGTGAAAAATCATTCCCTAAGGGGGATGGCCACCCTACTATCCCTCCTCCATTCTCTTCCTGGGATTTTGGGCACACATGCACGCGTGCCCAGCATGAGTTTCAAGCTGCTGGGTCTGGGGTTTGAACCATGGCTGGCCATGTGGGAGTCCAGCACTTGAACCACTCTGCCACCCACTGGCTCCACCAGGGAGATTTAATTACTCACCTTTCAAAATCTCACCCTGTCCGTGCCCTGCTCAAGACTTTCCTTAGTTCCATATCATTTCTAGATCAAGTCAAAACTCTCTAATCCTCCATCTTTGGCCTCTTATTAATTCGTGTTTTTTTTGCCCATTTTCCGGCACCCCTCGCTTCTTGGGAGCTCTGTTTTTCCTTCCCACTCCTTTAACAAACTCCCTGCTTTGTAAATAAATCCCCTGCTTTGCTAATAAACTCTCTGCTTTGCTATAATTTTTTATATGAATTTTAGATGTATTATTATAACTTCAGAATTAAAAAATAGGGAACCAGCAGTTAGCGTAATGGCTATGTCGCTGGACTCCAACGTAGTCGACCGCGGTTTGTGTCCCGGACCCGGTGGCTTAAAACTCATGCCGGGCGCATGTGCGTGCGTGCCCAAGATCCCGAGAGGAGAATGGCGGAGAAGGGATTGCGGCATGGCCATCCCCCCTGCGGGGTAATTTCTCGCTTTCTGTCTCTATGTCTCTCTCTGTCTGTCTGGCGAGCGCACGTGCCCTATAGCAAAAAAAAAAGAAAGAAAAAGAAAACCACTTTGGGTGTGTGTGCATGCATACCCAAAATCCCAAGAGGAGAATGGAGAAGGGATTGTAGCAGAAAGGAGAAGGGATTGCAGTATGGCCAAAGGTGGGGGTGATTTCCTCACTTCCCCTCTTCTGTCTCTCCAGTGAGCACTTGTGCCTTATGGCAAAGAGCCAAAAACAAGAAACTTAGGGGCCAGTTGATGGCATGGTGGTTGAGATGGCTGGATCCCACATGTACAACTGTTGGGTTCGAGTCTCAGACCTAGCAACTGGAGAAACATACTGGGGACATGTGCACGTGTGACCGAAATCCCAAGAGGAGAATTTACAAGGGACTGTGGTATGGGCCTCCCCACTAGGGGTGCTTTCTCATTCACTTTCTCTCCCCCTTACCCCCTGGCAGCACATGCCCTGTAACATAAAAAATTTATATCTATATAGATAGAGATATTTTAAAAGGAGCAACCCCATTCTTATCCACATGAAGCTTTCATGATGAAAACCAACTACAGGGCCCAGTAGAGGGCGTAGTGGTTACATCGCTGGACTCTCACATGGCTGACTGCGGTTTGAGTCCCAGACCCGATGGCTTGAAAATCAAACCTGGTGCATGTATGTGTATGCATGCCCAAGATCCCAGGAGGAGAACAGAGGAGAAGGGATCCAAAATCAGACTGGGGGTGTGTGTGCATGCCTAAGATCCCAGGAGGAGAATGAGAAGGGAGGAGAAGGTATCCACGACCATCCATCCCACACACACCGGAGGGTGGGGGGTCGTTTCTCGCTTTCCCTCTCACTGTCTCTGTCTCTCCCTCCCCCCACTCCAGTGCATGCACATCCCTAAGGCAAAAACTTCCAAAAAAAAAAAAAAAAAGAAGCAGAAAGCCAACTACAAGCAAGAATACAAAAGAACATGTCAGATTGTGATAAGGATTCTTCAGGTAAAAGCAGAGTGAGGGGCTATGGGTTGCTATCTTATTTTAACTTATTAGGGACAACTTCAAAGTACGGAAGACAGAACAGGACAATGAAGTCCCACGTACCTTGCACCACAGTGTCAAAGGCCACAACGCATGATCAATCCTGCTTTATCCATGACCTCACTCAAATCTAGAAGGATCAGGGAAAGACTCAGGTTGACATCTGTGCAAGATATGAATGTTGACGGGAATAAGCAACTCTGCTTATCACTGAGTATGAGATTCTCCTGAGCTATAGTGGCTCTTTTTACATAGTTTTGAGCAGGAGAGTTGTCAGTCAACATAGAGTGGGCCTGGCCTAAAAAGGTGGGACATCTGTAAACAGTTTTGTAGGTTATAGGTGAGTTTAAAATTCTTACATTTTAACTGGTTAGAGAGAAACCCGTCTCTGTTCCTGAAGGAAATCAGCAAGTCTGTGCTTTAAGAGATATACCTGGCGGGGCCGACAGGTGGCGCAGTGGTTAAAGGCGCTGGATTCTCACGTGGTTGACTGCAGTTGAGTCCTGGACTGCTTGACCCTTCCCCCCACCTCTCTGGTCAAATTAAATATTAATAATAACAAATGGAGTTAAATTATTATTTTTTTTGGAGAGGTTTTTACTATAGGGTGTGTGCACTTGCCAGATAGAGAGAGACAGAGAGACAGAAAGCGAGAAATCACCCCCCAGGGGGGATGGCCACGCCACAATCCCTTCTCCTCCATTCTCCTCTTGGGATCTTGGGCAGGCACACACACGCACCCAGCCTGAGTTTTAAGCCACCAGGTCCAGGACACGAACTGCAGTGGACTACGTGGGAGTCCAGCGATATAGCCATTATGCTAACTGCTGGTCCCAGGGTTAAATATTTTTTAAAAAAGAATTATTGGGGGGGACCAGCAGGTGGCATGGTGGCTAAGGCACTGGACACTCCCACATGACTGACCATGGTTAGAGTCCTGGACCTGGCAGCTTGCTTTCTCACTTTCTCTCTCTGTCTCTGTCTGTCTGTCTCTGGTCAAATTAAAATAAATGAATGAATGGGACCAGCAGGTGGAGTGGTGGTAAAGGTGCTGGACACTTGTACATGGTTGACTACGGTTCAAGTCCTGGACCTGATGGCTTTCTCTCTCTCTCTGTCTCTCTCTTTCTCCCTCTGGTAAAATTATAAACATAAACGAATGAATAAAAAAAATTAGAAAACAATGAGTGAATAAATAAAAATAAACTATTTTTAAAAATAATTATTGGGACCAGCAGATGACGTAATGGCTACCTCACTGGACTCCCATGTAGCTGACCGCAGTTCAAGTCCCAGACTGGGTGGCTTAAACTCACACCGGGCGTACGCGCATGTGTGCCCAAGATCCCTGGAGGAGAGGGGACTGTGGCGTGGCCATCCCTGTGGGGTGATTCTCGCTTTCTATATGTCTCTTTCAGTCTTTCTGGCGAGCGCAGGCGCCCTATAGCGAAAACCTCTTCCAAAAAAAAGAAAATGTTTGTAGACCTCTGTTAATGTTTGTAGGCGTGACTCTCCCAACTCCCCTGGAAACAACTTTGGAATAGGAAAAAGTCAGAATTTTGTCCTCAAATATAAGAGGAGTTATTCGAAGATCAGAGGGCAAAGCACTTTCAGGCAAAGGAAGCAAGAACAAAGGCCTGAGATGGTAAAGACAGGTTTACGAGGTGAGGTGAAGTCGAGCTAGACAGCAGAGAAGGAAGAGAAGAGGTGGGTGAGGTCAGAAAAATAAGCAGGCATTGGACTGTGTGTACAGTCCCCGTGCTGTGCCCCAGTCACGAAGTTCTCAAAAGACCACCAGGGAGCCGTTCCGATGTAGGCACATGGGGGTCGCTTTTATTCAGCCAGGACTCCCAATCTCACCAGCACAGCAGGTCAGAGTTGAGAGCCACGCATATTAGTTGGGCTGGGTTTAACAAAATGGAGTTGCCCTGAAAGAAATGGAGTCACTCTGGCCCTTCACCTGGACCATGAGAGAGTGTGGATTTTTCTTCCCCTAAGTGTGATAGAATGCCATTGGAGAGTTTTAAGCTGGAATGTGACAGTCATGTCTTCAGAAACACTGGAATAGTTTCGTATACTCAGCATAAATTCTGAGCTCTTAAACACTGCCAGTCGGTGAGCCTTTCTCCTCTCCAATTCCTTGTTCCAGGCATTCTAAACAGCTTTCACTTCCTTAGTCAAACCTTGAAGGATTTTTGCCTCTGGGCCTTCCCCCTTGCAGTTCTGCCAGGAAGACTCCCATACTAGTTGGCTACCCGGATTGGGCTGGAGCTGCTTCTGGCTTCACAACCATTCCAATTCTAATGGTTCCGGGGGGGCGGGGGGGGGTAGCAGTTGTCTAATTAGGTGTGGATCACCTTTCTTTGGGGGCCATGTACATAGGGGCTGGGTCTGTCTTGTTCACTGCAGAAATCACAGTGCCCGGCAGCACAGGACCTGACACAGAAATCAATAAATATTTATCCTGTGTGGGAGGGGTATGAGGGTTGTCAGGAGTGTTGACCCTCAGACCCCATCTCGGGATGCAAACTGATGCTCGACTAGGACAAGCTATCCACTTCACGCTAGTCTGCAGTCCCTGTGCGCATGCGCCTTGTTCAGGCGCAACCCCCAACCCAGATGCTAATCACTGCGCGCTGGAGTTCTGCCTCTCTCCGGGGAATATGCAAATCATTCTTCCCAGTGCCGGAGGCCTTCCATTGTCCCGCGCTAGGATTATGCAAATGAATAGGCCTCCAGCCCAGGATCCAGGCTGAATTGGCCCCCTCCACCCCAGCGCATCCCATTTTTATCAGGAGCGCTCCTATTCTGCACTTGCACGCGCGAGCCATCCAGCTCCTCGCGCCTCCGACCGCGGACTGTACCAAATAAACCCAGGCGGTAAGGGGTAAAGCACGGCACCCCCTGCGCGAGTCTCGATGGCCCGACTCTGATAGCCCCTCTTGCCACATTGCATTAGGAATAGTCCACCTCGCCGCGCAAGCGCCCAAAGGCTCTACACGCCCCTTGCGCTACCTCCTGCCCTACTTGCGGCGCAGGCGCAGAGCCCAGGCGTGCATCCGCCACCGCCGAGCCGGAGCGGGGGCCGCCAACGCCGGTGAGTGTCCGGGGTAGGGGTGCGCGGGGCATGCCGGGAAGCGGGCGCTACGGCCCCGTTGCATGATGGGAGGGACGGCTCCAGTCACCGAGGAGCCGGCAGCGGTCCTGGACGGTGATGGCCTGAGGACGAGACCCAGGCCCTTTCTCCCTCCACGCGGCTCTGTACCGCCATGGAGCATCTGGGAAAACGGGGCGCACCGCCTTAGAGCGCTGTCGGGGCTGGGTCCGCTAGTCGGTATAGGCCTGGTGCTTTCTGAGAGATTAGCGTAGCTCCTGATGGGGAACCAGTCCCTTTGGCCACATAGCTTCCACGGAGGCTGCGACGCCAGGCGTCTTGGAAGGTGGTCGCTATAGGCCCGAGGCATTCTGGGAAGATGTGCCGCAGGCATTGTGGAAACTGGGCCTTATTGTCTCGTTAAGGGCTTGCTGTGGCCTTCTTGACCAAGCAGGAGTATCTGCTGTGTTCACGGGGGGCATCTTGAGTTAACTGCTACAGGTTCGGGGCCTCGTGGGGGTCTCAGGCAGTGTTTGAGGGAGCTTCGTTTATGCCCCTTCTAAAGTCGTGGAAGTCAGACTACTCTAAACGTTGTAGGAATGAGGCTTGTGCACTAAGGGATGCCGCTAGGCCCTGTCTAGAATAGTACTTTGAAGGGGGCCTTGTGTGATGTGGGCTTGGGAAAGCGTAGACTGCGTTGGTGGGCATTGTCGCTGTCGCCTTACGGTAACCTCGTGGAAAGTTGGGATTGTCCCTGGTGTATGGTTGCCAGGTAAAATAGAATGCCTAGTTAAATTTGAATTTCAGATAAAAATTATTGAAAAATTATTTCATTTAACTGTTTATTTAATTTGACCAGCGAGGGACAGGGCGAGAGAGAGAGAGAGACAGGGAAAGTGAGAAGCAATCCACTAGGTCTGGGACTCCAAAATCTAATCGATCATGTTGGGGAATCCAGGGCCCTTAACTACCATGCCACTTGCCGACGACCCAAGATAAAATTTTTAAAAGAATTATTTTAATTAATTTTATTTATTGTTAATATTATTGTTGGTATTTAATTTGACCCGAGAGAGCAGTAGAGTGAAAAAACAAGCTGCCAGGTCCAGGACTTGAACCATAGTCAGCCATGTGGGAGTCCTTTAACTAACAGACCACCTACTGGCCTCCAGATAAATTTTTTTTTTTTTTGAGAGGTTTTTCACTATAGGGCGCAAGCGCTCGCCAGACAGAGACAGAGAGACACAAAGCGAGAAATCACCCCCAGGTGGGTTGGTCACGCCTTAATCCCTGGGCACCACCGCACAGGGCCGTGGCTTGAGTTTTAAGCCAGCGGGTCTGGGACACGAACTGCGGTAGACTACGTAAGTGAGAGTCCAGTGACATAGCCTAACTAACTGCTGATCCCCCCAGATAATTTTTTTAAAAGAATTATTTTATTTAACTTTATTTATTTACTTATTTTTTTAATTTAACCAGAGAAGATAGAAAGAGAAAGAGCAAGTGATGAAGCAAGCTGCCAGGTCCAGGACTCAAACCATGGTTGACCTTGTGCTAGTCCAGTGCCCCGAACCACCACACCACCCAAAGTACATCTTAAATATTCTCATATATAATGAATAGAATGTGTACATAAGATTTATATATAAAATATATAAGTATTATATAATATATTGTATAGATAATGTGTGTGATATAAATATTTTATATATACATACACACAGACACACACACACTCACTCTTCCTCTGGAGCACACAGCACTCTTTCATAAAATATTTTTAAAAGGTGAGGGGGAGGGAGGCAGCCAGTGGAATGGTGCTTACCATGGCTGGACTTTACATGGCCTTCTGCACAGTTCACAATTTGAATCCTGGAGAACCAGCAGCTTGAAATAAAGTGTTCAGAGTTGTCCAAAATCCCCAGAAGAGAATGGTGAAGGGATAGTGAAGGCAAGGCCATCTCCTCTGGGGGGTGATTTCTCATTTTCCTTCAGTCTTTCTCGAGCACAGGTGCCAATCACAAAACTTTATAAAGAAACATAAAGGGGGGAGTATGCTTAAGCGACAAATAATTATTTCCCTTCTCCATTTCTTCATCTTCTTAGAATTCTGGGCGCCTTCCCATACTGCCTAGCTGGAGGGCAGGGATTCCAACCACTTGGTCAGCCATGTGGGATCTAGTTCCCTTACACAAAAGGCTGGCACAAATAATTACTTAATATATAATATATATTTATATATTATATACATTAATATTAATATATATCAAGGTGCATGATAATTAAGATGCTGGACTCCCACATGGCAAATGCAGTTCGAATCCCCAACACAGCAACTTGAAAATCCCTTGGGCCATTGTTCATGCATCCCCAAAGTCCCAAGAGGAGAATGGAGAAGGGATTGCTGGGTGGCCATCTCCTCAGGGACTGATTTCTCACTTTGTTCTCTGGTGAGGACATGTGGCATAAAGCAAAAAAAAAGCCCAGATCCAGGTACCTTTTTTTAGGTTTTTGCACTTATTGGAGAGAGGGGGAAAGTGAGAAATTACCTTGCCCTCCCCAGCGGTGGAGTGGGAATGGCTGTGCACAGTCCCTTCTCCATTCTCTTCTTGGGACTTTGGGTGTGCATGTGTACTTGCCCAGAGTGATTTTCAAGTTGCGGTGTCTAGGATTTGAACTGCATTTGCCATGTGGGGGAGTCCAGCACCTTAATTACCATGCCACCTCTCTACAAAAAAAATAGAAATTGGGCTCAACAGATGGCGGCGTAATGGTTATGTTGCTGGACTCCCAGTTTGAGTCCCCGACGTGGCGGCTTAAAACTCATGAGAGGAGAATGGAGGACAGGGATTGCAGTGTGGTCATCCCTTCTGGAGAGTGATTCTGTTTCTGTCTCTCTGGGGCGTGCACTAGCCCTACAGTATAAAAGTCTACAAAAAAAAGAAGAAAGAAATCACCATGCCATCTACTGGCCTCTAGGTGTCTTCTTTGGAAAATTCCCCTGCCACGACCAGCAGATGGCATAATGGTTATATCGATGTACTCCCATGTAGTTGACTATCCATGGTTTGAGTCCTGGACTCAGTGGCTTAAACTCATACTGGGTACTTGTGCGTAGATGTCCAAAATCCCAAATGGAGACTGGAGGAGAAGGGATTGCACTGTGGCCATCTCCCCGGGTGTCGATTTCTCGCTTTCTGTCTGCCTAGCGGGCACTCATACCTTACTGCTATCCCTCCCATGCCCCCCAACCCCCGCTTCAGTCTGACCTTTGAATCTTCAGTCCCCCGCAAGTAAATATGACTCCTGGAGTTTGAAGAGCCTGTGTATTTTCCACTGTTCTCCGTTCTCCTTATCCAGCACAGACCTTGGCGTACGAGAGGTGCAGCTAAAGCTATGAGCCCTATGTGATTATTGTCAGGGAGTGCAGTGGAAAGCAAAAGAAGTGCTGTGTGTGGGTAGGTGTTTGTGGAGAGAGAGAGAGAGTCTGCTGATGAAGAGAGAAAGAGCAGTCAAGTAAGGTTTCTTCAGAGGGGAAGAGGGAGTACTTAGTCTGGGAAGAAGTATAAAAGTTCTTAGGGTTGGTGGTAAAGTTTTTTCTTTTAAGTTTTTATTTCATTCATGATAGGACATACATGCACATGTGAAAGAGAGGGACACATACACACACAAAGACAGGCATCCTTGCCAGCGTCTCATCATGCTATCGTTTTGCCCCAACCCTCCAGCTTGGCAGGGTCTTGGGCACGTGTAGGTCGCTGACCTAGTATCCAAATCCAGGGTCGGCTATGTGGCTTCCAGCACTGTAGATCAGTATATTACTGCCCACACCACCCAGGCTTGGCCATGGCAGGCTTTGAAGGGCGAAGAGGAGTTCTCCAGGTAGGTAACAGGGAAGGAGGATGCTCTAAACAGCAGGGTATAGTAGGACCCACAGATGTGAAAAGACCTGATGTGCAGAGGAAGAGGTGAAAAGTGGACTAAGTGGGGAGTTCAGGAGGGCGAATAGTAATGCCTACTGTTCTTAGCATACCTGCCACATACCAGCAATTTATATGAATGAGCCTGTGAATCTACCGACAATTATTTTGAGCTGAGAGGTCATTTTATGATCTATAAGAAAAGTGGGATGACATGGATTCATGTCGTAGTTTGGCCACCTACTTGGGCTGCTCGTTTAGCCTCTCTGCACCTCGGTTTCCTCATCTATACAAAGGAGATCATGTCAGTATAGTGATTAGTATGTGAGCCTGGAGGCTCCTGCAGAGAAGGGAACAGGCTAGAGAAGTTAGGTCCTTGAAGCCGCATAGCTAGGGAGTGGCAGATTTAGGGTTCGGTTCAAACCTCGGCACTGTCTTGCCAGTTGATTATAGTACCGAGGCTGACGTTCACAACCTAATGTAGTGTACCAAATTGTGGAGATACTGAAATACTCCCGACTAGTTAGCGTATTGCTGCTACATCAAGTACTCTCTATCCCTAACTGCCACTTTGGGCCCTCCCACAGCCCCAACTTGGCAACTAAAGAGTTAATGCCTAGCATAGAAATTGATCCACACTCAGTTCTTATTGGTGTCTAGGCAAGTACCTATGTTGACTATTTGGAATATCATCTCTTCCTACCCCCCTGAATAAGAACCACAGGTAACCTTGCTTAGATGAGAAAAAGAAAGCCTACAGAGGGGCAGGGCCTGCAGTCAAGGCCCTGTACACTGTTGGGGACACAGCGGGGCCCTCCTTGTGTGCCCCTAGGACCAAACACAAAGCTGAGCTTGGAGGGGTGAAAGTTCTATGTAAAAATTTATTGAGTCACCACAGGTCCTTCTTTTCCCCTGTGCAGAAGTCCTCTCTACCTGCCAACATCCTGTCTTAGAGAAGAACCTGCTGCCAGAGGTGAGGCTGTGGAGAGTTGACCGGGGAAGGACGCTGCTCAGCTGCTGCTCTGTTCCTGTCTCTTGTCCCCTCCCCTGGCCATGACAGAGACCCGTGAGCCAGCTGAGACTGGGGGCTATGCCAGCTTGGAAGAAGATGATGAAGACCTTTCCCCAGGTGAGGAAGCCTTAGAGTGAGTGGTATTGGCTTGATTGTCATCCTGGCTTCGGGTTTGGGCTCCACTGAGAAATCTTGATGGGGAATAGCTCCTTGTCTTGCTAGAGGATCTATGTTGACTGGGACTCCTTGTTCTACTAGACGATCTCTTTGAATTGTGACTACTGGGGGAGCCCGGTGAGCCAGCTGAGACTGGGGGCTATGCCAGCTTGGAAGAAGATGATGAAGACCTTTCCCCAGGTGAGGAAGCCTTAGAGTGAGTGGTATTGGCTTGATTGTCATCCTGGCTTCGGGTTTGGGCTCCACTGAGAAATCTTGATGGGGAATAGCTCCTTGTCTTGCTAGAGGATCTATGTTGACTGGGACTCCTTGTTCTACTAGACGATCTCTTTGAATTGTGACTACTGGGGATTGTAGATTGTTTGCGACCTCTCTCCTTGCTGGGGGTTCTGGATTGGCTGTGATAGCGCTCCTTGCTAGGAGTTCTGGATCGGCTGTGATCTCTCTTACTAGAGGCTCTGGATTGTCTGTGATATCTCTCCTTGCTAGGGGTTCTAGATCTGCTGTGAGCTCCCTCCTTGCTGGGAGTTCTAGATCTGTGATATCTCTTTTTGCTGAAGGTTCTTTTGCTATTATCTCTCTTCACGCCGGGAGTTCTAGATTGGCTGCGAACTCTCTCTTTGCTGGAGTTGTTTGCCCATCTGTGACCTCTTTCCTTGCTGGGAGTTCTAGATCGGCTATGACCAGTCTTACTGGGGCTTCTAGATTGACTGTACACTCTCTCCTTGCTAGGAGTTCTAGACCTTTTGAGACCTCTCTCCTTGCTGGAGGTTCTAGACTGGCTGTGACCTCTCCCCTTGCTGTGACTTCTAGACTGGCTGTGACCTCTCTCATTACTGGGGCTTCTAGACTGGCTGTGGCCTCTTCTGCTACTGAGACTTCTAGACCAGCTATGGCCTCTCCCCTGGCTTGGACTTCTCGACCGGTTATGGCCTCTTCCCTGGCGGGGGCTTCTAGAGTGGCTGTGGTCTCTCTCCTGGCTGGAGCTTCTAGATTGGCTATAGCCTTTCCCCTGGTTTGGACTTCTAGACCGCCTGTGGCCTCTCCCCTGGCTGGGGCTTCTAGACCGCCTGTGGCCTCTCCCCTGGCTGGGGCTTACAGG
>NW_006159526.1:1706704-1714330 GCF_000334495.1 Tupaia belangeri chinensis | reverse complement strand
TTTCCCTTCTGGAGGTTCTAGATTCATTTTGACTTTTCCCCTTGCTAAAGGTTCTTGACTGGCTGTGTCTTGTCTGACTGGGAGTTTCCTTCCTGGTGCGACTTCTTGCCCTACTCTGATTTCTCTTCCGACTACGACTTCTTGCCCTTGTTGGGGTTCTAGGCCGGCTGTGGCTTCGGATCCTGCTAGGGGTGCTAGCCTGGTTATAACTCTTGGCCCCGCTGGACTCTTCATTTGGGCTGTAGCTCCATCCGCTCTTGTGGGTCAGGATCACCTGACTGTAACTCTTCACCCTTCTTGATGAGGATGGAGACTGGTGGTGGCCATCCTTGCAGGGAGCTCTAGCTGGGCTGTGGCTCTTGGCCCTGCTGGGGGCTTTGGTTAAGCTGGAACTCTTCCCCATACCTGAGGTTCCTGGTGGGCTGGAACTCTTCTCCCTACTTGTATTTCTAGACTGGCTGTCACTCCTTTCCCAGGTGGTTCTGGACCGACTATGACTCTTCCCTCCAGGCTGTGTTCTCATTCGGCCTGCCATGCCTGGTCGGGCACCCTGAGGTCCCATCCTGCTGGGGGTGCTGGCCCTGCTGGATGACCTCTTGGAGCTGTGACTGCCCTTTCTGCCAGGGGTTCTACCCCGACTATGTGTGCCTCTCTGCCGGTGGTGTCTCATGCCGCTGGCTTTGCTGGCTTTGCTGGCCCTGGTGTCTACGCTGGCCCGGGTGTCAGTGCTCGCTTTTGTGTCAGTGCTTGCCCTACTGGGCGTTCTTGCCTTGCTGCGGACTCGGGACCTGCTGTCGGGCCTGGTTGATGGATCGATCTTTGTACTTGTTGATTTGGTGGACTTGGAACTGCTCGGGCTTGCAACTGAGTTGGGGGATGTTGGTCTCTTGGTGGGCACTGAGGAGCTGTTGGCCATTGCCAGTTGGGTGGTCTTCAAGGAGGCAGGAGGCTTGGGAGCCGCAGAAGGCATGGAGGGTCCAGTGGAAGCTAGAGACAGGCTGGGCTTTGAGGATCTCTTAGGTGGAGAAGGCATGATGGGCACTAAAGGGCTGGTGGCCCTGGTAGTCACTGTGGACATGAAGGACCTGGTAGCCGTGGGTGATGACTTCATTGCTTGTCATAGGCCAAGGCATGAAGTCATAGTGGGCATTGAAGATCCTGAGGGTGGGTAATGTGTAGTCAGAGGTGAGGAGGGGAGAGGGGAGGAGCTTTAGCCTGGAATAGATATATTTGCTCTGTTTCGCGGCCATTCAACAAGCATCTCTCAAGACTGACTCACGTCGGCCTTGCTGAGGGCCTAGAGATGGGTCAGAGGGTCTCTAGACTCAAGTGATCACTGCCCAGTTTGGTCAAGCTGTGATGGTGGGTGGGCAGGGATGGGGGGGGTGAAACCAGACAAGAGAGACACTGACTGATAGCCTGGAGAGATGAATGAGCAGAGCCTTACAGAGGAGGAAGCGTTTGCCAGTAGAGAAGGAAAGGGTCATCTCAGATGGGAGAAAGGCAGAGGCAAAGGCCAAGAAGAGGGAGACCAGGGCATTGGGGCTACAGCCACCTGGGCATCTGCACATCCTCTGGCGGGCAGTATGAGGGACTCTTGAGTCCCCAGTCTGTCAAGGGAGATATACTGGGGCCCGGATGGGTACAGCCCCTAGGAGGACAGTGATGGGGGAGATGCTGGGCCAGGAGGCCAGGGAATAGGGGGCGGGGGAGAGCTTGGTAGGGAGCTGGGGATATCAAGGTGGTGGCTTCATAGAGTATGGGGCTTGTGCTGAAGGTTATGAGGGTTTGGGTCGAAGAATATGAGGGTTTGGGTCTCCAGGTAGACAGGGTGGTAAACAGTGTCCCAGGCAGCATCTCAGAGCTCATGCCAAGACTTCAGGAGACTTTCATTAAATGGCAGAGAGACAGCAGGACAAAAATAGGAACTTGTGAGAAACAGAGAGCTGCAGGGAGGGATGTTCAGCAAACATTTATCATGATCCTCAGGACCCAGCAATGAGTCAGCCCAGACTTGTCCCCCTGGTTTGTTGCAAGGAACTTGGACAGCCGGCTGTAGCCCTGGGATCCAGTTGCCTTCATCTCCATACCATCAGCTGGCCCAGCAGTGGGTGCTCTTGTTATGGTTGTTATTGTTCCGTGACTACTACTACTTGTCCTTATTAACCCCCCTTACCTCGAGGTGTAGCTCTTGTAAGACAGTCACTTGATTGCCAGAAACATGGAGTACCTGTCTGTGCCTGGTCCTGTTCTGTGTCAGGGGACCCACCCATGGGGAAGGGAAGGAGTGTGCCTGGGTGCCTGGATCCACACTGGGGCGAGTCTGGGTGAAGCTCATGAAGGCAGCAGCCAGGTACAGCCCTCTGTCTGCTAATGCTGCCCATCTGTTCCCTACAGGCCCTGAGCGTTCCTCTGACTCTGAATATACCCTCTCAGAGCCGGACTCTGAAGAGGAAGAAGATGAGGAGGAAGAGGAAGAGGAGACCACTGATGATCCTGAATATGACCCAGGCTACAAGGTGAAGCAGCGCCTGGGAGGCGGCCGGGGCGGCCCATCCCGCCGGGCCCCCCGTGCAGCCCAGCCCCCAGGTCCCCCGGCTCAGCCCTGCCAGCTCTGTGGCCGCTCACCGCTTGGGGAGGCTCCACCTGGCACCCCACCATGCCGGCTCTGCTGTCCTGCTACAGCCCCCCAGGAAGCACCAGCCCCTGAAGGCAGGGCCCTCGGGGAGGAAGAGGAGGAGCTACCTCGGGCTAGAGAGGGCCGACCAGTCGGGCGGGAGGAGGAGGAAGAGGAGGAGGAGGAGGAAGAGGAGGAAGGCACCTACCACTGTACAGAGTGTGAGGATTCCTTTGATAACCTTGGGGAGCTGCATGGCCACTTCATGCTGCACGCCCGGGGTGAGGTGTAGGCAGAGCCCCAGCCGGGGAGCTTGGCAGTGGGGTAGGGTGGGAAGAGGGAGCAGAGGAGACTGGGTGATTGCAGTGGTCCTGTGGGATGGGGTACTGCCAATCTGTGTTGTCTTAGCAGTAGATGTGTGATAGCCAGAATAAAAGCCAAATTCTGTGTGTGTTGGTCCAGTAGTGTGTTTGATGTTTATGTTTGATGTGTGTGTGCGTGTGTGAGTGAGATGGGCTTGGGCATTTATCCCAACAGCCCTCTGATCTTGAGAAAACTCAACCTTCTTGTGTACAAAATAACTCAACATTTACCAAGTGCCTACGTTCAATGTGGTTTCCACTTATTCATCTGTAGACCCCATAACATAAAGGATCAAACAAAATGGAATTTATTTCTCATTTATAGTCCTAGGCAGGTGATATGGGGACCTAAGCCACCCCCCCTTAAGTCTGTTGTCACCCACATGGTCAAAGCTGGATGGCCGCAGCTGGGTCCGAGGGAGGTGTTTGTATTCTGTACAAACCTCGGCTTGCCAGAGGCAGTCACTGCCTTAGTTTCTGTGCCTTTGCTGAGAAATCAGTTATAGAGCTGTAGCCAGCTGCAAAGGAGTCTGGGAAAGGCAGGCCAGCCAAGCATCCAGAAGCAGAAAACGGTTCGTTGAGGACAGCTAGTGCTCTCTGCCATATCCTAAGAACTTCCACAAAGAGGACTTTAATTATAGTCAGAGCTGCACTTCCTGCGTGTCTAGAGCTGGGCTAGGGGCTTTATATATATTGCCTCGTAGAAGTTGTGCATCTAGGAACTTCCAGAAATAGAACCTTAATTATAATTACAGCTACCATTTCCCAGCACTCACAGAGTGCTGCACTTTATTTGCCATGAGATCATCAGGCTCTTAGAATAACTCTGTGAGGTGAGAACTGTGATCCGTAAGTTCACTTAAGACATAATTCCCAAGTACCTGGTATGTGCTAAGCACTGGCATTATGCCAGTGAATAAAATGGAATTCTTGTCCTCTTATCCTCATGGGGCTTACATGGGGGCAAGAGGGGACTGCCAGTGGAGAAAGATAAGAAACTTACGAGTAAGATACAGCAGATGCTTGGGACCAGCAGTTAGCGTAATGGCTATGTCGCTGGACTCCCACATAGTCTCCCACGCGGTTCGCATCCCGGACCCGGTGGCTTAAAACTCATGCTGGGCGCGTGTGCGTGCGTGCCCAAGATCCCGAGAGGAGAATGGAGGAGAAGGGATTGCGGCGTGGCCATCCCCCCTGGGGGGTGATTTCTCGCTTTCTATCTCTCTGTCTCTGTCTTTCTGGCAAGTGCACGTGCCCTTTAGCGAAAAACCTCTAAAAAAGAAAAAAAAAAGATACAGCAGATGCTCAATGGTAATAGAGTCTGCGGAGAAAAGGCAGAAAAAGGAGGGCAGCTGCAGTTTGAAATAGTGTATTCTTCCTTGAGAAGGTGACAGAACTGAAGGATGGAGGGGAGGGAGCCTGTACGTCATGGGGAAGAACAGTTCAGGTTGAAGCAGGCAGGAGCCTGTTATGTGTGTCAGGCCAGAGTGACTAGAAGTGAGGGAGGGAGAGCAGTTCTGCAGGGACAGGACAGCAGATAGCAGGAGGGGCAGCTCGTTGCAGCCTTGGTGACACTTGGGCTCTTGCTCTTGAAATGGCACCAAGACTGCTTTGAAAATAGAAGCCTAATGATGGTGAAAGCCACCATGTACTGAGCATTTACTGTGTGCCAAGCCCAATTCTAAGGCATGTTACATGTGTTAACTCATAGAAGCTTGGCAACTAAGAACCTTCAAGAATAGGACCTGAAATACCGTAATGGCCATCATTAAGTCAGCGTTCACAGCGGACCAGGCCCAGAGCTAAGTGCTCTATATGGACAATCACATCGGACCCTTACGAGGTAGGGACTGCTATTTATTTACTCATTCACTGAACAGTAATTTATGGGGCATCTTCAAGATGGCAAGCTCTGTCTAAGCTGGGAACACAGCAGTGAACATGGTGAGTCTCCTTGCCCTTGGGGAGGTTATATTGCAGTGGATAGGGCAGTTATCATATATTTAAGTAAACAATAAAATGTACAGAAACTTAGAAAGTTGGATGGGAGGTTCGTGTGTGTATACATGTGAAGTTTGTGGTCTGGAATAGGAAGGTCAGAGGAGGGTTTGCTGAGAAGGTGATGTCAGATCAGACCTGGAGGAGGAGGAGAAGGAGGGAACCATGTGACTATCTGTGGGAAGCTAAGTGCAAAGACTTGAAGTTGGAATCTGCTTGGGGTGTTTGTGGGGCCATGAAGCCACAGCTGACTGAGGATGGCAGGGGATGGACAGACTGGTGGGAGGTAAGGGCAGAGGGGCAGAGAGCCGCAGCATTATACCAACTCCAGGTTTTTCTCCAAGTCTGAGTTCTTAGAATAATCCTTAGAGGCATAGGGGCTATTGGGTTGTCGGAAAATTTATGACCCATTTTTGCATAGAAAACTATGGCATGGGCCAGCATGTGGTGTGGTGTTCAAGGGTGCTGGACTCCCACATGTCTGGCCACAGTTTGAGTCCTGGACCTGCCGGCTTGCTTTCTCACTTTTCTTCTCTCTCTCTGTCCCTCTCTGGCCAAATTAAAATAAAGTAAGTAAGTAAATAAGTTAAATAAAATAATTCAATAATTCTTTAGAAAAACACAGCATGACATTTCCAACAACCGAACATTTTCATGACCATTTTACAACTGCAGCAGTGGCACAGAGAGGTTGAGTAACTTGCCAGAGTCACACAGCCAATAAGAAGCAGGTTTGAACCCAGAGCACTAGCTGCAGGGCGTATATCCTACACACACTAGAAATGGAAGCCCGGTGGCCCACAGCCACCAGGCTTATATTTCTCTCACTTAGAGAAATGTATTTGTTCTCCACAGAACTATTTTTTTTCATTTAACTTTATTTATTCATTTGTTTTAGTTTGACCAGAGAGGAACAGAGTGAGAGAAAGAGAAAGTGAGAAAGCAAGCCACCAGGTCCAGGACTTGAACCACAGTCAGCCATGTGAGAGTCCAGCACCCCAGCCACCATGCCACCTGCTGGCCCCTCCACAGAGCTATTTAAATTTAAAAAGCCACTCAGGTTTATCAACATTGAAAAATGGCTGCTGTGCACCTCAGCCTGTCTAGACGCTCAGTGTGTGGAGGCGGGCTGAGCTTTTTTGGGTTCTGAAAGGTGGAGTTTAAGGCAGAGATTCAGTCGTTTTGGTCCCATAACATGGCAGATTTAAGGCTTTCGGCTGAACTTTTTGGGGGTCTGGGGAAATGATGACTTAATCACCTTCTAACCTTCAAACCATGGTTGGCCGTACCAAGCTGCCTGCAGGTCCCAAGTCTCCACCTCTTAATGACACATTGGGCCTTAGGTTCTCAACATCAGAATCCTGGGGGCCACATACATTCAAACCATAGTACATGGATGAGTAATAATGGGTTTTGTTTCCCCGACAGCATGGCAGGGGGAATGAGCACACCAGAATCAGGGCTACAGGAGTCATGTTGACACAATTTTTATTTATCTATTTTTTTAAATTATTTAAAGAATTATTTTATGGGACCAGCAGTTAGCATAATGGCTATGTTGCTGGATTCCCATCTAGTCGACCATGGTTCGAGTCCTACACCCGGTGGCTTAAACTCCTTTTGGGATTTTGGGCACTCAGATACATTTGCCTGGTGTGATTTTCAAGCTGCTGGGTCCAGGACTCAAACTGCAGTCAGACATGCAGGAGGTCAGCACCTTAACCATTAACCACTACACTACCCACTGGTCCCAGTGAGGTCTTAATATGTTATTTATGGGATGCCATTGGAAGCTTTTAAATGAGTGATGTGAGCTGATTTACATGCCCACAGGGTGTCCGTAGTAGAGAAGAGGGGGCAGAAGTGGCATCAAGGGAGCAGTAAGGAGGTTAGGGCTGTAGCTGGCTGAGGAGTACTTAGACTCTAGGATTTAAAAGTAGGATGAGCATGGGGCCAGCAGGTGGTGTGGAGTTTAAAGCTTTAAGGCAGCTGAATCTCACATAGCCAACTGTGTGGATCAGGTCCCAGACCTAGCATCTTAAAAATCACACTGTGGGGAACGAGCAGTTAGCGTAATGGCTATGTCGCTGGACTCCCACGTAGTCAACCACGGTTCGTGTCCCAGGCCCGGTGGCTTAAAACAGGCCGGGCGCATGTGCGTGCATGCCCAAGATCCCAAGAGGAGAATGGAGGAGAAGGGATTGCGGCGTGACCATCCCCCCTGGGGGGTGATTTCTCGCTTTCTGTCTCTATGTCTCTGTCTGTCTGCAAGCACACGCGCCAGGTAGCAAAAACCTCTCCCCCCCCCAAAAAAAAAAAAAAATCACACTGGGCATGTGTGCATGCATGCTCAAAATCCCAAGAAGAGAATAGAAAAAGGATTGTAGCTTGGCCATCCCCCCAGGGGATTATTTCTCACTTTCCCTCTCTCTGTCTTCAGTGAGTGCACATGACCTATAGCAAACATTTTTTAAAAATAAAAAATAAGATGAAAGGGTGAGCAGTTTATTAACATGATGGCAGTTATATAAGTCAGGGCTACAGGAGCCATGTTGACACAATTTTTATTTATCTATTTTTTAAAATTATTTAAAGAATTATTTTATGGGACCAGCAGTTAGCATAATGGCTATGTTGCTGGATTCCCAT
>NW_006159526.1:1699440-1706687 GCF_000334495.1 Tupaia belangeri chinensis | reverse complement strand
ACCCGGTGGCTTAAACTCACGCCAGGCGCAAGTGTGTGTGCGCCCAAGATCCCTAGAGGAGAATGGAGGTGAAGGGATTGTGGCGTGGCCATCCCCCCAGGTGCGTGATTTCTCACTCTCTTTCTGGCAAGCGCACACGCCCTATAACAAAAACCTCTCCCAAAAAAATTACTTTAACTTTCTTTATTTCAGTTTGACCAGAGAGGGACTGAATGAGAGAGAAAGTGAGAAAGCAAGCCACCAGGTCCAGAACTTGAACCACGGTTGGCCATGTGGGAGTTCAGCACCCTTAACCACTACCTGCCAGTCCCTATTTTTTTGTTGTTGTTGTTTTTTAAAAAGATTTTATTGGGGCTTAAAGTGCTGGACTTCTACATGGCCAACCATGGTTCAAGTCCCAGAGCAGGCGGCTTGAAAGTCACGCTGGGCATGTGTGTGTGTGCCAAAAATCCTGAGAGGAGAATGGAGAAGGGAATATGGTGTGGTCATCCCCTCTGGAGGGATGATTTCTCACTTCCTCTGTAGATGTCTGTCTCTCCGGTGAGCACATACTCCCTTTATAGCAAAATTCTCTTTAAAAAAGAAAAGTAAAGGACCAGCAGTTGGCATAATGGCTATGTCGCTATACCCCTGTGTAGTCAACCACGGTTTGAGTCCTGGACCCAGTGGCTTAAACTCACACCGGGCACGTGTGTGTGCATGCCCAATATACTGAGAGGAGAATGGAGAAGGGATTACAGCATGGCCACCCCCCCCCCGCGGGTGATTTCTTGCTTTCTGTTTTTCTGATGAGCACACACACCTTATAGCCAAAACCTCCCCATAAATAGGTAGAGGGACCAGCAGTTAGCATAATGGCTATGTCGCTGGACTCCCATGTAGTCGACCGTGGTTCGAGTCCCAGACCTGGTGGCTTAAATTCACACTGGGTGCGTGTGCGCGCGTGCCCAAGATCCTGAGAGAAGAATGGAGGAGAAGGGATTACAACGTGGCCAACCCTCCTGGGGAGTGATTTCTCACTTTCTATCTGTCTCTCTCTCTCTGGTGAGCACATGTGCCTCATAGCAAAAACCTTAAAAAGAAAGACAAACAAACTATCTTTCATTTTTTAAAACCATTTATTATTTATTTGTGATTTTCAAGCTGCTGGGTCTAGGACTCAAACCATGGTCAGCCATGTGGAAATCTATTGCCTCAACCATTATACCACCTAGCAGCCTAATTTTTATTTTTTAATTTGCCAGAGGGCATATGTACTCACCAGAGAGGGTCAGTGAGAAAGTACCCCATGTGGTGTAGTCAAACCATAGTCCTTTCTCCATCATTCTCATGGGATTTGGGATGTGTACACATGCATGCCCGCGATGTTTTTGAAACTGCCAGTCTGTGACTTGAACTGCATGGCCAGCCCTGTGTGCTCGAGCTCCTTAGCTGTTAGACTATGCGCTGGCCCTGTTGGTGCATTTCAAATTTGAGATTTCCATTTGTCATCGGAGTGGCTATATCTCATCTCTGGGGTTTGAGCTTTACATGGCATCATTGCTGATGCTATTTAAAGTCTTGGGAATCATTGATGTCCGGGGAGTACAGAAAGAACAGGGAGCCATAGTGTGAGCCATAGTGTACTCATTGGGGCAGGCTCTCGGGAAGGCATGTGGCATTAGATCTTTAGATTTGGGATGGAAGAGCCACTGAAGGTGATGCCTTGGAAAAAAGTGATGACCAACCAACTCTAAACCAGTTTACCCCCGAGTCTCCTTGGGAGAGATCTAGGTCAGCCCTGCCTCAAATTCTTTTAAAAAAATTTTTCATTTGTTGTTATTATTATTTTAATTTGACTAGACAGAGATAGAGAGAAAGTAAATGCAAGAAAGCAAGCTGCCAGGTCTGGGGCTTGGACTGCAGCCAGCCATGTTGGAATCCAGTGTCTTTAACCACCACACCACCTGAAATTGTACACACACTCATGTCCATGCACACACACCTGTCCTGTTAAAGCTATTTCCCAAGGTGAGAATCTTAGTTTCTAGACTTGGATGTAGGTCTGCCAGTTAAACAAGGAGTCAGCAAACTTTTATTTTTTTAATTTCTTAAAAGAATTTTTATTTATTATATTTGATCAGAGAAGGAAGGGGGCAGGGAGTGAGAAAGCAAGCTGCCAGGTTTAGGATTCGAACTGCAGTCAGCCGTGTGGGAGTCCAGTGCCCATAACCACCACTCTACCTGCTGGTCCCAGGAGTCAGCAAACTTACTATAAAGGGCCATATGGCAACTATTTTGGGCTTCATGGGCCATAAGGTCTCTGTTGCAACTACTCAGATCTGCTATTCTACGTAAAAGCCATAGACAGTATATAAATGAGTGGGCACGACTGTGTTCTAGTAAAACTATTTGCAAAACGAGGCATCAGGCTAGATTTGGCCAGATTTACAGACCTCTGCCTTAGGCTGTAAATTCTGCTGTTTGTAACAGAGACCCAAAATATGGTGACTTAAACAAGATGGAGGTTTATTTCTGTCTTACATAACAGTATGGAAATAGGCTGGTCTGGTGGCACTGCTCCATGAGGTTGGCCAGAGACCCAGGCTCCCGCTGTCTTGTTGCTCTGCCATCCCATGTGTTGCCCTTGTCCTCATGGTCCAAGATGGCAGGATACCATGTCCAGATTCCAGTTACAAAGGTGGAGGAAGGCATGTTTCTTTCCCAAGCGTGAGGATTCTGCCCAGGAATTTAGCCAGAACTTAGTCACATGGCCACATCTAGTCGCAAGAGAATCTGGGAGATGTAGTCTTTTTTTGGCTACCAGGTGCCTCACTAATAATTAGGAGACTGTGTGTGTGTGTAGGGGGTCTCTACTTCATCCGCCTCACCCGTGGGCTTTAAAAGTGTCCCTCAAATAGAATCTGAATACTTAACGCAGGGCATCAGTCATCTCTCTCTAGAGACAGGGCAGGTACTGTAGGGTGTAAAACTGGCCTGGTGGGAGTCATCTTCGATCTGAGGGTGACTAGCTCTGCTGACAATGTAAGCCCTGGGTTGGGCTTTTGAAGTCAGCTGAAAATAGGATCTTCATGGGAAGTCTTCCCAATGTTGGCCAAATAAAACATGAAACAGAAGGTATCCCTGCTTGATTCCAAACCAGTTTCCCCACAGGGCTGGGCCAGCTTTTCCCTGTGCCCTTATGTCCTCTGGAAATTCCTGCTCTAAAGCCTGAGCTCCCTGTTTCAATATTTCAGTATAGGTGTTTTCTGGTTTTAGGTCCTATTTCTGTTAGCTTAGTCATGCCATTGCACATGTATCAAATAGATTTCATGACTAGAATGCCAGAAGAGATCTTAGGGCATTCAGTACCATCTGAGGCCGTGGCCCCTCCTTGAGTGGGGAAGGCTGGCAGTGGGTGGGAAGAGATAAGTACTCAAAATTGCAACCGTCATATGACCTAGGGTCCAGCTCCCATTTTGCTGCCCTGTCCCCCACACCCCACAGTACTTCATGTCTGGAACTCATCCAGTGGCCTCTGAGGCCAGGAACACCTCACGTTCCCCATCCTCCACCCCCAGCCTCCTGTTTAAGCACATTGGGGCAATTTGCTCTGATAGCCCATAGTGTCCACCTGTGAAGAATTACAGATGATTACACAGTCTTCAGGCTAGTTACTTCACTGGGAATGAGGAAGGTACAAACCATTTTCCCTCACTTTCTTGTTCATGTTTGTGAAACAGAAGAGCTGTCTATTGTCTGACTTCACTGTTTCCCTAAAGGCCCTGTGTGTCCTCCAAAGACTGATGCTCTAAACAAGAATCTTCTGGGTCTTATTTATCAAGATCCCTTTGCCTTCTTGGGAGAAGAAGCAGTCCCTCTAAGGCCTCCAGAAGACCAGCGCCCTACTCATGGGTGGGTCCACCACCCACAGCCCCTATCATGCGAAGGGCTTCAGCTGCACTCAGAGCTCCCCCCGGGCGTGACGAATGTAGTGGTGATGCAGCCCTGCTTCCTGGGCAAAGTCCTGACCACACTCAGTGCAGGTGAAGGGGCCAAGAGGAGCGCAGGCCTCATGCATCTGGCGGTGCCGCCTCAGAGAAGCAGCCTGCCCAAAGATCTTGCCACAGTCAGCACAAGGAAAGGTGGGCTGGGCAGTGCTGGGTGCAACTGGAGGGCAGGGCCTGGTGGCTGGACCGTGGCTGCGCTGGTGGACGATCAGGGCCTTGGAGGAAGGGAAGGAGCGGGCACAGGTGAAGCAGATGAAGAGGGCCCCCTGCAGCTTCTGGGCCACGAAGTCCGCTGGGTGCTCCCGCTTCATGTGACGCTCCTGGAACTTGGAATCTGCGAAGGTGATGAAGCAGCGGGTGCACTGCAGGGCCCCCAGGTGGCCTGAGGGATGTGGGAAGAGGTCGGGGGAGGCCAGCAGGAGTCTCCAGAACCTCTCCCGAGCCCCTAAATCATTACAACAATTAATACTGAGTGCTCCTTATGTTCTGAGCTCTAGCTAGTGCTGAACAGCACTACCGAAGAATTGTTACTCATTGTATAGATAAGCAGACTGAGGTATAAAGAGGTTAGGCAAGTTGCCCACAGTCATGAGGCTAGGCAATGAAATGGTGGAGCCAGGATTAGAACCCAGAGTCTACCTGTCAGACAAGAGTAGAGTGGTGATTAGAGCACAGTCTTTAGAATCAGACTGCCTGGAATCTTGACTCCACCACTTCCTAGGCCATTACAACAGTTTCCTCAGCCGGAAAATGGGGTAATAACAGTTTCTACTCCATTGGGTTGTTGGAAGAGATAAACAAATTAATTTTTACAAGTACTTTGAACAGTGTTCTACAACGGCTTGCAGTTACTACTGCTGAAAGAAAGAAAAGCACCCGAGCGTCTGGAATCTGGCCTAGTACTTACAGCTCAGCTGGGGTGTTCTGTTGAACATAAGCAATTTCATAAGATATCAACAACAGACAGGGCCATGCTATAGCCAGGATGAAACAAGACAAGACCAGGCCATGATGCTGTCTGAACACCGAACATGAATGTTGTCCATGCCACGGAAGTGACCAAACACCCCCATCCTGGCTAATGTAAAAGACTACTGCTGCTTTATTGGTCACAGCCTGAGCCTGGCTTTTTCCCTCCCTCTTCCTGGATGAAATTTATTAAGATAGTCAGATTTGCCCTTTCCTCCTGGCTGTATCCAATCCAAACAAAGTAACTTCCCACAAACCCAAATCCTGTAGGTCCTTTTTAATACTAAGACACCCCACAATTCCCCCATGTTGTGTACTCTTCATTGCAATGAGCAATAAACTACTTGTTCAACTATAGTTTTTTGGTGATCTTTTGCTGGAGGGCATAAACACTACAGCTCTTGTTGCAAATACCTAACCTCTCTCTGGCTCAGTTTCTTTTTATTTATTTATTTATTTAGGAGAGGTTTTTTTTGCTATAGGGCGCATGTACTTGCCAGGAAGACAGAGTCAGAGAGACAGAAAGCAAGAAATCACCCCCCCCTGGGGGGGGGGGGTGGACATCCCTTCTCCATTCTCTGGGGATCTTGAGCACGCACACACATGTGCTCGGCGTGAGTTCAAGCCACTGGGTCCGGGACTTGAACCGCAGTCGACTACATGGGAGTTCAGCAACATAGCCATTATGCGAACTGCTGGTCCCTCTAGCTCAGTTTCTTTATTTTAAAGTGATAATACCAATTCCATAGGGTCTGTTGTTGGGAGAACTGAATAGATAATGTTAAACTCAAGAGCGTATAATAAGCATGCAGTTGGAGTTGTTGCCCTTAAATGTCAAGCTGGCTACCTTCATTATCATCAGGCTTCCCTGTGCAGCTAATCCTCTTAACTGCCCTGAGCGGTGGGTAATGACAGACCCTTGACAGGTAGGGAAACTGAGTCCCAAGTCACAATGAAGGTCTAGGGCAGAGTTGGGACTGGAACCTTGGGGCTTTTCTCACAGTAGAGACTTCCCCAGTCATATTTCTAACCCAAGACTCCTGGAACCCACCCTAGCCCCCTGGAATGTATCTTATGTGGCCACAGCAGGGTGAGTACATCTGAGAGTCCTAAAATGCGGGAGAGGCAGCTCTTGGCAGGGGAGGCTCTGTGGCACCTTGGGCATTGAAATGCTGCAAAGGCCCATTTAACATCAACTCCTGCACCCCACCGTCCAGCCCAGTACTCACAGATGTTGCCTCCTGGACTGCCAGGACTCTTCAGTGAATCCTGCTGCTCCACGGTCTCTTCAGGCTGTGGGTCCTCCATGGTGACTACCACCTCTCTGGTCAAGGAAGAAGCACGTGTGAGTGAAGCTGCTAAGCTGTCATCAGCCTCACAGGGTTTGCTAGTCCTATGACCCCCGACATCGACAGAGGCTCTCCTCGTCAGCCTTTGTCTCTCACACATCTCCGTGGACTCTTATCTGATGAAGCTGTCACCAGAGAAGCTCCAAACCTCCCCAAAGGTTGGGTTTGTGACTCCCCTCATCTTGACATCAACCTCATCCTAGTCTCTCACGTGTCGTGGAACAGGCAGCGCTTCCCACCCTTTACCCGCCTCCTCCTGGGCCGCATCCTGTGACTCTTGTTCACCCAGAGCCCCCGCCTCCCACGCGCGCCTTCAGCCGCTGAGCCCCGTTACTCCCAAGCACTGTCTTCCGCTCCCTCCGCGGCGGGTCGCCCAGGCCTCTGCATTTCTCCATTCAGCCGACGGCCTTTCACTGTGCCTGCCGGTCGCTCGCCACAGCGCCACCACCCGGCGGGAAGCGAGGTAGGGCCCTCGGAGTCTCAGGGTCCCCGAGGTTTCCTTGCCCCTTCGCCTGATGAGCCTCTCCAAACCGAGATCCGGATTGCCATCCGGCAGTAGCAAAGTCGCGCCAACTCTGCCCTCAAAATAACGGGCGGGTCTTTCTTTGCACTGGGGCGCGTCATGATGACGTACCAGCCGCCCGTGCCGTACACGCTTAAGCTTATTGCGCAAGCATGGATAGGCGCTCCCCGCGCGCAGGCGCTTCGGCCCTCATTGTTCCCGGCTCTGGGGCCGGGGAGCCTGCGACTTGGGCCCTTCGGCGCAGGCGCAGCAAAGGGTTATGTCTCCGCAGTCACTCTTCCAAGACACACCCCCTCGTAGAGAGTGACGTCAGCTAGAGCCACCGAGCGCGTCCCGGCGTCCCTAAATCCGGGTGGTCTGGCCTCTTAGGCCTCCGTCCGCGGGACGTCAGGGTCGCGGCTTCTCGGCAGCCCACCC
>NW_006159526.1:1694435-1699078 GCF_000334495.1 Tupaia belangeri chinensis | reverse complement strand
CCGCTGAGCCCCGTTCCCCCCAAGCACTGTCTTCCGCTCCCTCCGCGGCGGGTCGCCCAGGCCTCTGCATTTCTCCATTCAGCCGACGGCCTTTCACTGTGCCTGCCGGTCGCTCGCCACAGCGCCACCACCCGGCGGGAAGCGAGGTAGGGCCCTCGGAGTCTCAGGGTCCCCGAGGTTTCCTTGCCCCTTCGCCTGATGAGCCTCTCCAAACCGAGATCCGGATTGCCATCCGGCAGTAGCAAAGTCGCGCCAACTCTGCCCTCAAAATAACGGGCGGGTCTTTCTTTGCACTGGGGCGCGTCATGATGACGTACCAGCCGCCCGTGCCGTACACGCTTAAGCTTATTGCGCAAGCATGGATAGGCGCTCCCCGCGCGCAGGCGCTTCGGCCCTCATTGTTCCCGGCTCTGGGGCCGGGGAGCCTGCGACTTGGGCCCTTCGGCGCAGGCGCAGCAAAGGGTTATGTCTCCGCAGTCACTCTTCCAAGACACACCCCCTCGTAGAGAGTGACGTCAGCTAGAGCCACCGAGCGCGTCCCGGCGTCCCTAAATCCGGGTGGTCTGGCCTCTTAGGCCTCCGTCCGCGGGACGTCAGGGTCGCGGCTTCTCGGCAGCCCACCCGCAGCTATCAGCTCTGCTCTCCGGTGTGTCGGCTGTGTACTCGGTTGGTGATTTCGAAAGCTGCTCGGGGAGAATCACCTCCGTGTTCCCGAGGGACAAGGGACTGGGGCCGGATTTCTGAGTGTTTTTAAGCAGAAAGGACACACTCGCATCCACAAAGAGGGCCGACAGAATGCCTGGGTCTCTGGGGAATAGAGCCTGGGCGCTGATCTCCAAGTCCTGGAGAGTGACGCCCGAGAATGGAAGAAGGGGACAGGTGGAGGACTGAAGTCAGTTCAGGGTGGGGCCGCTAGGATAGAAGAGGGTTGTGTGGTTCTGACCTAGGTCTTTCCCATCCCTTGCTTTCCAGCTATGCCTCCGCCGCAGGGAGACGTGACCGCCTTGTTCCTGGGACCTCCAGGCTCGGGGAAATCTGCGCTCATCGCAGCGCTGTGTGACAAGGATGTGGAGATAATAGAGGCCCTCGAGGAACGGCCGGACTCCGGTGTCCCCACTCTGCGCGCTGCGGGCCCAGGCCTCTTCCTGGGCGAGCTGAGCTGCCCACCTGCAGTGCCCGGGCCCTGGGCAGCTGAAGCTAACGTGCTGGTATTGGTGCTACCCGGACCCGAAGAGAACAGGGAGCCCTTGGACCCAGCGCTGGGAGAGGCAGCGCGGGCCGCCCTGGCCCGAGGGACCCCACTCCTGGCTGTACGGAACCTCCGTCCCGGGGATTCGCAGAATAACACCCAGGCACGGGATCAGACGGCGGCCCTTCTGGAGAGCGCAGGTTTGGGAGCTGCGGCTCTCTTCGTGCTGCCTGCGGAAGGCTGCCCCAGCGATCGCTGCGAGGAGTTGGAGCGCCTGCGGGCGGCGCTGCGGAGCCAGGCAGAAGCACTGCAGAGGTGAGCGCTGGGTTTCGGTCGCGTTAGAGAGGCCTGGTCCGTTCCTCTGGGCTCCACCCGATAAAATGTTCTTTGAGGTCCGCAGGACCTCGCCCCGGCAATTCAGGGAAAGGCTTAATTAGATTTGTGCTGGGTCCCTGCCCCTTTTTCCAGAACCCCAGGTCCTCTCCCTCAGCTCAAGTTTCTAGGCCAGAGAGGTTCCACCCCAGCCTAGGGTCAGCTAGTCTCAACCTCTCTTCAAGGTCCCGCCTCCTGCCAGCATTCCTGAGGTCATAAGCCCTGCTCTCTAGGGAGAATTATAGACATGTCCAGACCTACCACTCAAATATTGTCCCTAGACAAAATTTTGCAAGGGTTTCCTCTTGGCCCATTGGTTTGCAGTGCCCCGACACTTAAACTGTGGAGCCCTCTCGTCGTCTTTGCCATAAGCTTGGTTCTCAAGTGATCCTACTGGTCCTAAAGCCACGCTCTCGACGAGCTTTTATTATTTCTAGTTGCCCTCCACCCCTTCAATTTCCCTTACTTTCTGTGCCCACTTGCTAGCTACCTCCTAAATTTTATCCCCACCTGCCAGCCACCTTGTTTTATATCCGTAAAAATGAGACTCAGAAAATGGTAGCTTCTCTACTACTCATCTTTTTCCCTTTTTGCATAGTATTGCCTTAGCCACATCCAATGGAAAGAACTAATGGATGACTACTATCCCCTCACTGCCCCCTAGTAAGGCCCAGCTTCAGCAGAGAGTGGGGGGTGGGGTGGGGGAACCTGTTCATGTTAATAGTGCTTGACATTCCTTTAGGACCATGTTACAGTTGATTTTTCGTTTTTTAAGATTTTTTTTGTGTGTGAAACCAGCAGTTGGTATAGTGGCTATATCACTGGATTCCCATGTAGTAGACTGTGGTTTGAGTCCCGGACCTGGTGGCTTAAACTCACTCCGGGCACGAGTGCATGCATGCCCAAGATCGCTGAGAATGGAGGAGAGGGACCAACAGTTAGCATAATGGCTGTCACTGGACTCCCCTGTAGTTGACCGCGGTTTGAGTCCCGGACCCGGTGGCTTAAACTCACGCTGGGCGCGTATCTATGCATGCCCAAGATCCCGAGAGGAGAACAGAGGAGGAGAACAGAGAAGGGATTGCGGCATGGCCATCCACCCTTGGGACTGATTTCTCACCTTCCCTTTTACTGTCTCTCTAGCAAGCACATTTGTCCATAACAAAAACCTTTAAAAGAAAAAAGTCTAACAAAATACAGATTTTTTTTTCTGGTGAAAACTACAAGACACTTATAATATAAATAAAGACAGAAATAAATGGAGAGAGCTACTTCTCTAAACTGATCTAGAAATTCAACAAACCTCTGGGGTGGGGGGAAGACCAAAACATATTTTTTGCTATAGGGTCTGTGGGCTGATGGGAGAGACAGAGAGACAAAAAGCAAGAAATCACCCTCCCCGGGGGGGATGGCCACGCCGCAATCCCTTGCCTTCTCAGGATTTGGGGCACACAGGCACACACACCCCGCATGAGTTTTAACTGGCAGAGACAGGGGAGTCCAGCAATGGAAACGTTCAGCCATCTGCTGGTCTCAGCGATTCTTTTTCTCTAACCCCCAAACAATGAGATCTTTGGAAAAGCCCCACCCTAAGGATTGTATCCCCAGAAAGCCTTAACAGGTCCCCTTAGGCACCACAGGAAACTTGACCGCAGGTCAGCCACCATCTCCCTCTCCACCTCCAGGGCTGTGTGGCTCTCTTCCCTAATCTCCTCAGTCTGGCCCCACCTGGTTTCTATTTACCCTGCCTTAGTCGGCCCCCTCCCCTTCCTGCTCCAGCCTCTGAGATTATTCTATTCGGAAAGCTCCGCCCTCTCCATATAGCCCAGTCCTAACCCTAGCCCAGCCTTCAGGCACTTAGCCCTTCTGTCCTTCACCCTCATCCCTCTGCCCCGCAGGCTCCTGCCACCGGCTCAGGATGGTTTCGAAGTGCTGGGCGCGGCAGAGCTGGAGGCTGTGCGGGAGGCCTTCGAGACCGGTGGCCTGGAGGCGGCGCTGTCGTGGGTGCGCGCTGGCCTGGAGCGCCTGGGCAGCGCACGTCTGGACCTGGCTGTGGCCGGCACGAAGGACGTGGGCCTTGTGCTGGATGTGCTCCTCGGGTTGGATCCCGCACCCGCCGCGGCGCCCACGGAGCCCACTCCCTTCCCAGCGGTAGAACGCCCCAATGTGGTGCTCTGGGCGGTGCCCCTGGACCACTTCTGCCCTGCCGCGGCCACCACCGTTCACCCGACCCACTACGACGCCCTCATCCTCGTCACCTCTGGGGCCCCTACAGAGAAGGATTGGGCCCAGGTCCGGGCCTTGGTGCCACCTGATGCGCCGCTCGTCTGCGTGCGTACAGACGGCCAGGGAGATGACCCCGAGTCTCTGGAAGAAGAAGAAAACGCGGAGAAGCCCGGCGGCAAGAGCTTAGAGGGCGCAGGTGGAGCTGCGTTGGAGAAACGTGACACTGCAGTGCCGGATGCCGGCTGTGGGGACGGTTCAGAGAAAGTTGGCAGCAAGAGTTTGCAGCAGGTTGTTGTCGACGCGAAGCCAGGCGGTGGGGACTCAGAGCGCGCGACGGCGCTGAGCCCAGAGGACGAGACGTGGGAGGTGCTGGAGGAGGCGCCGCCGCCGGTGTTCCCCCTTCGGCCGGGCGGACTCCCAGGCCTGTGCGAATGGCTGCAGCGAGCACTCCCACCTGCCCAGGCCGGGGCTCTGCTTCTGGCGCTGCCTCCGGCTTCTCCCAGCGCAGCCCGAAAAAAGGCTGCCGCGCTACGGGCTGGGGCGTGGAGGCCGGCTCTGCTGGCCAGCCTGGCAGCGGCGGGGGGACCAGTACCAGGACTGGGGTGGGCATGTGACGTGGCCCTTCTGCGGGGTCAGCTGGCGGAATGGCGGCGGGCCCTGGGGCTCGAACCAGCGGCTCTGGCACGACGGGAGCGCGCCTTGGGCCTGGCTCCTGGGGAGCTAGCAGCACGCACGCACTTCCCAGGCCCGGTGACGCGGTCCGAGGTAGAAGCAAGACTGGGCTCCTGGGCTGGCGAGGGTACTGCGGGGGGCGCAGCGCTGGGGGCACTGTCCTTCCTGTGGCCCGCTGGCCCCG
>NW_006159526.1:1680242-1694419 GCF_000334495.1 Tupaia belangeri chinensis | reverse complement strand
CTACTGGGCGGCCCATGGGTGCCTGCTACAGGCGCTCGATGAGATGCAGGCTGATCCGGAGGCGGTGCTGGCACCTGCCAAACCCGCTCAGTGAAGGGCAGTATGGGCGCCAGCGCTTCCAGGGTGTTGTGTCGCCCCTGGGATGGAGGACCCCAAGTCCCAGTTAAAGGGGGGAGGGGTGAGCTGCTAATCAGAATCATGGACGTTTGGAGGGGGTGTAGGCTCTGACTTTTGGCTCGGATTTGTGACTTCCCCTTGGTTCAGCTCAGAGGAATGAAGTCTGGGGTTCAGGATTCCTGGTTTCTGTGGGGACCAGGGTGATGACATTCACACTCTCCAGGCTCTAAGAGAGTTGGAGGCCTTGACTCCTAGACGGGAATATCTCTTGACCTCCTAGGGAGTGGGAACTGGAGTTATGGGAGAGCTAGTCCTCTGGGGGAGAGCGGGTAGAAGGCCTGTTTCCTAACTGGGGTGGGGGGTGTCTGTATCCACAGTTGGTACCTGGACTCCAGTGTTCCAAGGACCTGAGTGCTCCAGGGACTGGACTATGGGATTTCAGGCCCTCAGGAACCGGCAGAGGTTCCCTGAGGGTAGGGGCTCCATACAGCCTCCCAGGTCACCATGGGACTTTGGATCTTCATTGGTGTGCCACCAGGGTCCCAGAAGGGGAAGACAAAGTGCAGAGAGGGCAGGCTGGAGGCCCAGCACCCACAGCCGGACCCTGTGTGGTCTGGCCCCAGTCTGTCCTCATTTCCTGCCCTTCCGACGCTTCCCCCAAAGTGGCTCTGCCTCGGGACACCGTGCTTGCCCTCCTCTCCTGGGACACTTTCACAGCTTACCATGACTGGCTCCTTGTCAATCAGTTCTCGGCTCAAATATCCCCTCAGAGACGCCTTCCCTGATCTCTCTAACTGAAGTAGCTCACATCCCCATACTCATCTCTGCTGGGTGATTTTCTTTGTCACAGGAAGAATTATCTTATTTATTTGCCTGTTTGCTGGCCATTGATCCGTTGCCTGTCTTGTTCTCTCTGTGCCTCCAGCACCTAGAACAGTGCCTGACACACAGTAGGTGCTTAGTAAATAATTTTAATTGATTTGTGGCAGAAGTAGGGCCGGAAATAGATGGTCGGCCTCTTGGCCACAGACAGAAAGAGGAGCAAGAGGGGGAGAAACAAACGATTATTAGAGAGAGCACCCTGTCCAAAGTCAGAGAACCTACGAAGAAGCACAGCCTTGCCACTGTCACTCTGTGACTTGGACCAGTGCCTTATTTTCTCATCTGTGAAATTAGAGGGCTGGACAAGAACCATAAATACTTCTGAGCTCTGATTTCCCTTGACAGCTGAGGGCAAGGGTAACTGATCTGCAGGGACCCCACATCCAACTTGGACTTCTGCCACTGGCACAATTTGTCCCTTCAAAGTTGAGGTGGCCAACATGGGAGAAAGTCCTCACAGCTCTTTCAGCCTTAGGGGAATGGTCTTCATCCTTACCTGCAATATCTGATACACCACTTTGCCCCTCAGTGAAGCATGCCAGTCACAGGATAGAGAGAGGGGGGCACAGCAGAACAGTGCTGGCCAGTGGGAACGATGCCAGCCGCATGTGTCATTTACTTTAAACATTTATTTATTGGGCTATCTCTGTAGTGCAGCAGTTAGCCCCATGCATAGGGAGCCATATCTCACATGGCTGGCTACTATTCAAATCCCAGCCCTGGCATGTGTTCACGTGTGTTGAGAATCCTGATAAGATGGAGAAAATGGGAAAAAAGATTGCAGTCTGAGCGCTTCCCACTGGAGTTTTGTCTGTCTGCCTTGTCTGTCTGCCTGGCTCTCTCATGTACTTGCCCTGTGGCAATAACACTTTATTCTTGGGTTACCTAGTAATGTGGTTAAGGAGGCTGGATCCCACATGGCCAACTGTGCAATTCAAAATCTGGACCAAATGGCTTGACAAACACACGGGAGTATGTGTGTGCGCATGCCCAAAATCTTGAGAGGAGAATGGAGAGGAGATTGTGGCATGGTCATCCCCCTAGAGGGCACTTTCTCACTTTCTCTCTGTCTCTAGTGAGCGCATATACCCTATGGCAAAAAAAAAAAAAAAAAGTCTTATTTCTTCCGTGAGTGAGACATAGCACCCCAACAGGGTACTGATGCCAGTCCAACCCCAGTCCTGGATCATGCCTGACATATTTAAGAAGGGTCCTGGACTTGAACTGGGGACCTTTCCATGTGAGATTGCCATGCAGTGTATTGCATTTGACTATAGAGCCACCGTCCAGCCTCCACATCACATACATAATTCTTTAAAATAATTAATTTTATTTAACTCTATTTATTTATTTTTTATTTGGTCAGAGGGACAGAGTGGGAGGAGGGGTGAAAGTGAGAAAGTAAGCCACCAGGTCTGGGATCTGGCCATATGGGAGTACAGTGCCCTTAACCACCATGCCACCTGCTGGCCCTGCATAATTTTTAATTTTCTAGTAGCCATCCATATTAAAAATAAAAGGATTAAATAATTTTTAAAAAGGAAATGGGCAAAACTAATTTTAATGTGTTTTATTTAATTCAATATGTGCAAAATATTATAATTTCTACAAGCCATCAATATAAAAAAGTATTGAGATAGTTTACATTCCATCATTCTAAGTTTTCAACTGATGTGTATTTTAAGTTTTTTTTTTTTTTTTAGGTTTTCACTATAGGGCGCGTGCGCTTGCCAGACAGGGACAGAGAGACAGAAAGCAAGGAAAGCGAGAAATCACCCCCCAGGGGGCTGGTCACAGCGCAATCCCTTCTCCTCCATTCTCCTCTCGGGATGTCGTGCATGCACGCACACGCGCCCGGCGTGAGTTTTAAGCCACCGGGTACAGGACACAAACCGCGGTTGACTACGTGGGAGTCCAGTGACAAAGCCATTATGCTAACTGCTGGTTCCCAGTTTTTGTTTTTCTTTTTGTTTTTAGAAGAATTATTTATATTGGTATGGGGCATGTGCACTCCCAAGTGAGAGAGAGAAAAAAAGTGAGAAAGTAAGCCCACCAGGTCTGGGACTTGAACTGTGGTCAGCTATGTGGGAGTCCAGCACCTCAACCACCACGCCACCTACTGGCCCTATTTAATGGTGTGTATTGTGCACTTATAGCACATCACAGTATAGATGACCAATTTTCATTGGAAATGCTTAACTCGTATTTAAATATCATAAAAGTCATCGTTGAAGGAGATTCACATGCCCAAGTTGTCCCAGTTGCAGTCAGTAGTTTGCAATAACTGAGATGAGTACCAAATTTTAAGTTAATGAAAAGTAAGTCAGATTTAACATTCCATTTCTCGGTCACGCTAGCCACATGTGGTTATTGGCGACAGCACTGGAGATGGAGTATCACAAGGAATTCCATAGCACAGCTCCAGGGTCACGTGGTCCTACTACTGGCGATAGGGGTGACCATGGGCCAGTCACTCAGCAAATGGCCTCTGCCTCCCAAGGTTACCATGAGACTTCAGAGTACATATGTACAGGCATGTGCACACATGTATCAACGTACTGCAGCCCTTCCTGAGAAGCCTGGCAGGAGCCCAAACATGAGTCCCGTCACCTCTGCCCACATACTTTCAGCCCTGGTCGTCACCATGATGTCTCTAATCTGGGCATGTCTGTGTCACCACCATGCCTTTGCTCACCATGTGCCCTCCTTTTTGGCCACTTTGGTCCTGTCTGCCACCTTAGCTATGCTTCGCTGCTCCGAGCTCCCTCTACCCTCATACCAGAGGTCATATCTGAGGAAGCTAGACAGTTCTGGTTTTGTGTCCGTTGAGTGCTGGTTGTGTTTATGTAGTTGTTTATTGGCACCCCCAGGGGTCATGACTACTTGTGGGAGTGGTTGCCTTTTAAATCGTGACTGTAGATGAAATTAAATTTTAGGCTTTGTGAAGGCATAAGGTCGCTTGGGAGGCATCTGTCCGGGAGCACTCAAGCAGAAAAGACTAATAAGACTCCCTCGTGGATGATCACTGGCTGCCATGGGGTGTGTCTGTGTGGCACCTTGGGCCTGGAAAACCCTTGAAGATGGGAATTCAAGGAAACGTATAGTCTTGATGTTGCCATCGCCACAAGAACAGGTGCAAAAACTTGGGTGAGGCAAGCTCGTCCCCATAGCTGACTTGTGTCCGTTTCTGGATAACCATGGAGGAACTCGGTCCACCGTGCACTATGGTGGGGAAACACGCAGGACGAGTCGAGAGCGTGGTCGGCTGCGGTGCTTTTCGGAGGAATGAATAAAAACGAATCGAAATTCCACCGTGTGTCTGTTCTTTGGGGGTTGAAGGGGCTAAAAGAGATGCTTTTGCTATGAGCGTGTGTACTTCCAAATAGAATTAGAGAGAGAGGGAGAGAGGTGAGAAATCGTCCCCTAGATGATGGCCATGCCACAGTCCCTTCTCGATTCTTCTCTTGGGAGTTTCGGGCATGCATGCACATGTACCAGGCATGTCTTCCAAGCTGGGAAAACATGGGTTTGGAACTCGAACTGTGCAGTCAGCCGTGTGGGATCCAGCGCCTTCCCCACCACCATGCCACCAGGTGGGATCTCAACTGAGATGGAAGCCCAGACTCCTGGGTCAGAGGGAATAGGGGGTTGAGGGGCGTACTCCCAGGTCCTGACAGAGGAGGGATGGTGGGAAATATGTCAAGGAAAGATGGACTAGGATCAAGAGACTTTAGTGTATCTGAGCTTTACCGCCTTGGGAGAGGGGAAGGTAGACTTTGGCCTTGGGTGTTGGAGATGGTAAAGCAGCTTGGCCCTGGAACCAGCTTGACCCATTAATGCCCCCAATTTGTCTAGCCTCTGTAGTCCTGCCATGGGATTGTCCCTCTCATCCTGATTCCAGGCTTGGCCATGTAATTTGCTTTGGCTGCTAGTACCACAGCAAACATGCAAGCAGATGCTTACAGATGGTATGAGTAAGGCGGTGGATCCCACATGGCTGACTGTGCGATTGGAGTCCCAGACCTGGTGGCTTAAAAAACATGGTGTGTGGGGACCAGCAGTTAGTGTAATGGCTATGTCACTGGACTCCCATGTAGTTGACCATGGTTCGCGTCCTAGACTTGGTGGCTTAAAATTCACCCTGGGCACGTGTCCGTGTGTGCCCAAGATCCCGAGAGGAGAATGGAGGAGAAGTGATTGCGGCATGGCCATGCCCCTTGGGGGATGATTTCTCGCTTTCTGTCTCTGTCTCTCTGTCTGGCAAGTGCACGTGCTCTATAGCAAAAACCTCTTTAAAAAAAACAAAAACAAACATGGTGTGTGAGGGCCAACAGATGGCATGATTGTTGAGGCTCCAGAATTCTCACATGAGTGACTATGGTTCAAGTCCTGGACCTGGTGGCTTGCCTTCTCACTCCCACTGTCCCCCGCCCCCCCCAAAAAGAAACACTCATGTGAAAAAAAATAATGAAATCATTCTTTAAAAAAAAAAAAAAAAACATGGGGTATGTGTGTGCACATGCCCAAACTCCCAAGATGAGAATGGAGGAGAAGGGATTGTGGTATGGCCAACCCCCTGGGGATGATTTCTCACTTTCTGTGTGTCTCTCTGGGGAGTGCCTGTGCCCTTTGGCCAAAACTCTTTTTTAGGTTTTTGTCATAGGATGGGTGTACCGTAAGAGAGAGAGGGAAAGTGAGAGGTCATCTTCCAGGATGGGTACTGCATCCCCTTCTCCATTCTCCTCTTGGGATTTTGGGCATACACAGACAGATGCCCTAGTTGCCAGGTCTAGGATTTGAACTGTAACCAACCATGTGAAAGTCTAGTACTTTAACCACTATGCCATCTGCTGGCCCCTGGTAGAAGTCTTTTATTTATTTATTTATTTATTTTGGAGAGGTTTTTGCTATAGGGTGCATGTGCTCACCAGAAAGACAGAGACAGAAAGCGAGAAATCACCCCCCCAGGGTGGATGGCCACACTGTAATCCCTTCTCCTCCATTCTCTCAGGATCTTAGGCACGCACGCACACGTGCCCAGTGTGAGTTTAAGCCACCAGGTCCGGGACTGGAACGGGTTGGCTACATGGGAGTCCAGCGACATAGCCATTACGTTAACTGTTGGTCCCCCTGGCAGAAGTCTTTAACAAATGAAAGCGCTCATGAGGCCAGCCAGGTAGGGTGGTGGTTAAGGTGGCTGGATCCCATATGACCTACCATGTGGGCTGAGTTCCAGACCTGGCAGTTTGAAAATCACACTGAGCACATGCACATGAGTATCTAAAAGCCTACAAGGAGAATTAGGGGAGAAGGGATTGCGATGTGGCTATTCCCTCCGGGGGGAAGATTTCTGCTTTGCCTCTCTCCGGTGAGCACATATGCCTTATAGTGGGAGGAAAAATTTAAAAATGCTTATTATGCATTAAGACGTCTCTTGCTGTCCTTGGGACCTCTGCCACCACTGTCACATCAAGAAGCCTGAGCTAACCTGCTGGGTGATAGAGACACAGCCTAGGCAGCTGAAACCAGCAGAACTGCCCAGCTGATCCCAGGCCAAGTTGCTGACGCAAGGAGTGATGAGCTAGATAACAGGTGATTGTTGTAAACCACTAAACTTGATACCTACTTGTTCCCTTTCTCTGTGATGGGTCTTTTTTCTCACTTCAACATGACCCACTGATTAAAATCTTAATCTCTGCCACTTTTTTAGCCAGGTGACTCCCAGCGTGCCATCCCTGCGCTGAGCCTCAGATTCATCTCCTGAAAACAGGAATGAAAACAACAGTGCCTGTCACAGACAGTGTGGCCACCAAATGGGATGCATCCTCTAAGAGGCTGTGGTGGTTCTTGCTGTTTAGGAAATGCGTCCAGCTGTCTGTCTTCTGTTCACGGGGCAGGATTGCACTTCCTGGCCACCTGTGGTTGAGTGAGGCCACGTGACTAGTTCCAGCCAGTATTTTGTAATTACGAAGTCAGTTCTAGGTCGTAGCATTTAACTGCCTGTGTGAGACTTTACTGAACCCTTTCCTAAGGCATGAACATCCACCATGGCTGAGTTGGTGGCTTCTCTGACTGCGATGAGTAGAACGCCCGGTGGGTGGTGCCACACATACAGGGTGAAGGTAAATCAACCTTTTCTGAATGCCTTATTCAGGAAAGTCCACTCCTTTCCCTTCTGGAGGGGGCATATACTTCCCTGCTCCACCGACGCTGAGTTTGGCTATGTAACTTACCCAGCGGGATGTTCGCAGACCTAACCTCAGTAAAGGCCTTCAACGAACTTGGCTTTTGGGGCCCTGGATCTGCCACGAGAACATTCACCGAGCAGCCATCCATCCCAGGTTGTGGAAACCTATGGAGGAGACTTGAATCCTCCCAAGCTGGAGCCGGCCCAGCCACACCGCGAACGCCTAGAAGAACGCTTATTTTTTCAAGTCCTGGTTTGGGGATGGTTTGTGACATAGCATTTTCGTGGCATTAGTTGACTAATCCAAGCTTGTTGTTTTAAACCACTGAGATCAGGGTCGTGTTTGTTACTGCAGTCTGTCCCTATTGATGCCCGTGTTTAACACCTGCCGACTAAGGGCCACGCAGCAAGTGGCAGCTATTATGGTGATTACTATTTACTCAGACTTACTGTCTCCAACATCTCCCAACGTTGTCTTAAAAATGCTAGGCTCGGCACAAAGTGCTAGTAAGCTTCCTGTCACTTGACCCTTACAGTTCTTTTTTTTTTGAAAGGTTTTCCTTTAAGTTGCGTGTATTTGCCAAAGAGAGACAAAGAGACAGAAAGCAAGAAATCTCCCGCCACACACACCCTCCCAAAGCAATGGGCACACTGCAATCCCTTCTTCATTCTCCTCTCAGTATTTTGGGCATGTACGCACACGCACCTGGTGTGAGTTTCAACCCGCCAGGTCTGGGACTTGAATCATGGTCAACCATGTGGGAGTCCAGTGCGTTAGCCACTATGCCACCTGCTGGTCCCAACTCTTACAATTCTGTGAGGTTATGGCTATTGATATCCACATTCTGGGACCAGCAGATGGTGCAGTGGTCGTGTTGCTGGACCCCTACGTAGTCGGCTGCAGTTCGAGTCCCAGGGCCAGTGGCTTAAAACTCATATCTGGCGCGGGTGCGTATGTGTCAAATCCTAAGAGGAGAATGGAGAAGGGATTGCCATGTGGCCATTCTCCCTGAAGAGGGTGATTTCTCATTTTCTGTGTCTGTCCTGCAAGCGCACATGCCCTATAACAAAACAAAACAAAACAAATATCCGTAGTTTGTGGACATGAAAACGGAGGCAAAGAGAGGGAGGAATTATTCAGGATTCATAGACTCTAGTCTGACAGACTTGGGTTCAAGTCAGGGCTCTGACCCTCTCTAGCTGTCTGGCCCAAGGCAAGTGACACTGCAGTCCGTGCCTCCGTTTGTTCATCTCTAAAGTGGGGATAATAATAGCTTCTTAGAGTCGTGATCATGCCGTGAGGTGTAGCAATGGAAAACGCTTAGCAAGGCTTAATCCCTCATGAAAGGCAGGGCTGTCCCTTTGTCCTAGGAAAGAGGATTGAAACCCCTGCCCTCTGCCTCTCACCTCACACCACGCGGACTCAGACTCATTCGGTTAACTGGTTTAATGTATAAGGCACATCGGGAGCCGCAGACTGAGGACACACGGGGATCTCAAGCCACATCTTCAGTTCTTCACTCGGCCCTGCCCGGGGGCTGGGGAGCTGGAAGGCAGTCTACTCGGCGAAGGAAGTAGAGATAGGAGGCTGAGGGCACCTCGGCCCCAGCGCTGGTGTGGCAGGCACTTGCCGTAGCACAGCCCCGGGTGGCAAATTTGGTGTTGAAGATACCTGGGAGGGGGATTTCACACTGGAGTCAGGGGCCCCAGCTCCTTCTTCCTCGTGACTCAGGGGTCACCAGATTCCAGACCTCTACCCCCTCCCCGCCCAGTTCTCTGGAGTCCTCTCTCCTGGAAACGGAGGTATGGACCTCTAATTCTGGGGCTGCCCCCCCGCCTCCCCCAGAGACCCAGGTGTCCCTCACCAGCTTGCACGTTGCCAGCAAAGTAGATGCAGTGGGTCTCCTGGCCAACGCAGCGGGCTGCCTGGGTCCCTGGGCATGTCTCCTGGAAGGGCGCGATGCAGGCCGGGCACAACAAGCCATTCTCCGTGCGGTTGTTCAGGGGAGCTGGGGATGAGGACGAAGCGCAGGGTGGATAGGGACGTTTAAGCCCTTCCCCGAACCTCCCACCCACCCCGGGAATGCCAGCGTTGTTAAATGGACACTGCATTTTACAGGTAAGGAAGCTGAGGCTCAGAGCCAGCCAGGTGCGTGCCCAATGTTCCAGCGTGGGTCAGCGGCAGCCAGAGCACACACCACGTGACTCTTATGGTGGGGCTGAGCTGGCACTTACGGGACACGGAGACACGGTTACAGCCGTCACTCTGGCAGCAGTGCGTGTTGGTTACCATGTAGTCCTTGGGACCCATGGTGGTAGATACAAAACCGGAGTGGCAGTCGCGGAACTTCATGCAGTTCTTGTAGGTATTCACAGACTGGTGGCCCTCTGCGGGTGGGCGACAGGAGAGGAGGGCTGGGGCCATGCTGGCAGACCACACACGGGCTTCTGAGCCTTTCCAAGCCTCCCTTCCAAAGTCTTCCATCCCACTTTCCTGCCACACCCCCTCTTGTCTGGATGGTGTCTTCTTGTACCCCAAGATGTCCTTCATCTGTCACCGCCTTTGTGCCCTCCTAGGGACCGGCACCTCTTCTCCTGAGATGGATAGTCTCTTCCTACTTTGCAGGAAGCCCGCCTCCACTCCCTACGGTGGCCTCTCCCATTCCTCCCCATCACCCCCACCCTTTCTTGAGTCTTGGATGGTCTCCTTCAAGTCATGCTCTTCCTCTCTCCATTTTCCTCCTGGCCTCTCCTGTCCCATCTCTGCCTGTCCCCGGTGATTTGCTCCTTATCTTCCCTCTTCTGTCTGGGTGGTCCCTTTCCTGGGGGAGATACAACCCCAATGTCACTCTTCCTCCTCCGGTCAGGAATGTTCTCTTCTCTGATCACAACCCCCACCCCAGAATAGTCTTTTCCTTCTGTCTCCCCTTTTCCCACTTCATCTTCACCTGCTAGGTTCTTTCCCTCTGACTGTTTTTCTGTCTCCCATGTCCTTTCCTCACCCTGCCCCCCACCCCATCTTCCTCCCTACCGGACCGTCCCATTTTTCAGAACCCCTGTCAACAGAGCTTCCTGGGGACCACTCAGCCCTCTTCCCTCTGATTTTCTTCCTACACTCCAGCTATTTCGAAAACTGGGATCCTCCCTCCTCCGTGTGGTGGTATCTTCTGCCCCCCACGGTCTGACGCTGCACCCCCATACTTGTGCTGGACTCCCCCACCAGGACCACGCAGGCGTCCTTGCCAGCCTCGCACGTCTTCATTCTCCCACTGCAGCTGGGCCCGGGGCCCTTACACACTTCGCAGCTCAGTGGGCACCCTGCGGAGCAGAGAGTGGGCTGTGGTTTTCCGACTCTGGGGTCCAGAGGGAGATGAGGGCAAGGGAGGTGGCAGCTCACTGGTTTTTCCTGAGCGAGGCATTGACCACGGTTCAGGGAACTGTCCAGAGTCTGAAAGGGAAGCGGCCCTGGTGCCAGCAAAGCTGCTTCCAGGGGCGGGAAGCGACTCCACCACGAAGCCTGTTTACCTAATTACAAGGCTGGGGACCTTGGACGCCAGGGTCCTTAGAGCTCGGGGGCAGGGAACAGTCGTGGCAAAGGTTTCCAAGGACTTTGGTGAAACTTCAAGTCCAGCTGGTTTTTGGGTGTGGGACTTTTATCCTCACAGGTCAGGGAGGGAGACTGAGGACCAGGAGGGCCGAGGGCATGAACTCCTTGGTCTTGTCAGAGAAGAGAACTAGGGGCCCAGACACAGAGTACTGGGGAAATTGAAGCTTGGTCAGACTCCTGTGTCTAAAGGAGGAGGGATGGGGGTCTGACCTCAGAGTACAGCGATAAAGACAATCTCTCTTCTTCTTAAAAAACATATTTTTTAATTTTGAAAAGATTCCTCAGGGCCATTGGGTGGCATGTTGGTTAAGACAGCTGGACTCCACAGGGCCAACTCCAGGTTTGAATCCCTGACCCAGCAGATTGAAAAACACAGTAGGGGCCGGCAAATGACGTGGTGGTTAAAGGTGCTGGATTCCCACATGGGCAACTACGGTTTGAGTCCTGAGCCTGGTGGCTTGCTTTCTCACTTTCTTTCTCTCTCTCTTTCGTCAAATTAAAATAAAAAAAAAAGTATAAATAAATCAAGTTAAATAAAATAATCCTTAAAAAAAAAAGGGAAACAAAAACACAGTAGATGGTGTAATGGTTATGTCACTGGACTACCAGGTAGGTGACTATGGTTCGAGTCCTGGTGACCTAAAACTCATGCTGGATGCATGTGTGTGCGTGCCCCAAATCCTAGGAGAATGGAAGAGAAGGGATTGCAGCATGGCCATCCCCCCTGGGGGATTTGTAGCTTTCTGTCTCTCTGTCTCTCCCTGTTTCTCCAGTGAGTATATGTGCCCTATGGCAAAAATGTCCCTTAAAACAAAAAAATCTCCCTTATAACAAAACCATGCCGGGAGTGTGTTTGTGTGTGCATGCTGTGTGTGTGTATGCTCATGTGCCCCAAATCCCAAGAGAATAGAGGAGGCGGGATTGCAGCATGGCCATTCTACCTGGCAGGGTGGTTTCTCACTTTCTTCCTCTCTCTGTCTCTTTCCAACAAGCACATGGTAATTAAAAAAAAAAAAAATTCCCCCCGTCCTAGTCATGCTGTTTGATCTCCTAGGTCTTCTTTTGGGACCCTGCCTGTTGGGACAGAGGGTTTAGAGCCATCAAGCCCCTTCTCTCTGGATCCAATATCATGGCCCTTGCCTCTGCCTCCTCCCTGAGGGGAATTCCCAGGGGACGCCGTCCTTTCCCCCTCGAGAACCTTGCTGTATGCTCTCTCATAGTCCTCTCTTCGGAGACCCCGGGAAGGAGTCCTCCTTGTAACTTACCAAGACCTAGGAGGGCACAGAGCAGCGTGAAGGCTAGCAGGACAGTCCCCGGGCTCGTGGAGGGCCTCATGGTGTCTGAACCTGTGGCCCGGGTTCCCAGCCCTTATAGGAAGCTCAGGAGGGGCGGGTCCAGACCCACCTTCACCCTGGGGTGAGAAATAGCTGAGGTCAGAACCCAGGCCAGTCCTTGGCAATCCCAGGTTGGGGAGGTGGAATCAGAATCCCAAGGAACCTGGGTGTCTTTTGGCCAACCTTCTCCACGGGGACCCCAGGGAGTCTGAACTTCCAGCCCCCTCCCCCAGCGAATCCAGGAGGTCCCTTCTGGTTTTCCACCTTCTCACAGCTCAATTTTTTTTTTTCATTAACATTTGTTTTTCTTGAAGCCCAAGGTGGGAGTTGGATCACTTGATTCTCTGAGGGCATAGAGGGAGGCAGCAACTGCAAGGACTGAGATCCCCTCTTCTCTCTTCCCAAGGAGGTGGCCAGCGTAGGTGGGGCCCGACCTGGGAGTGCCCAGCATGTCCAGGCTCGTCTTGTGGGGGCCAGCAACGTGTCTCCTTCCTTTCTCCTTCGCATTCTTGGCTCATACTCTGTTTGGGCTGTCTCCAGCACCGAACCTGCCTAGGGCTGCACTGCTGAGTCTCGAGGGGACCGAACAGAAGGGTGTCTGTCAGCGATCGGGGCGGGCGTGGTAAGACGCTGATGTCCGCGGGTCATATATTGGAAAACTGAGGCATCTGTGGAAGCACTGTAGTCTGAGTGTGTGTGCGCGCGGTCTGGGCACATGCTTGTGTTTTATTTAGGACCTTGGCTCAGTCTTTCTTGGTTTCCGACATGAGGCTAAGAGAAACTTGAGGGTTTTTTCGAGTGTGCGTAGCCGGGGGAGGTGGATAAGAGTGTAGCTGCAGGAGCCAGCGGAGGAGACCTTATTACGGTAGGATCCAGGCTCCTAGCGAAAATCCATTCAGATTGACGGGTCTCTGGTTTTCCAGACTTCAGCTTGGGCGGTGACCGCGTCGTCCAATGAGAATAGCAAATTTCTTCTCAGCACCAATCCCGGAGGCCGCTCCTGTTGCTAGGCTCCAGAACTACAGCGACAACGTTGGCAGGAGGCGGGGCTAGAGGGAAGCTCGTTGCTAGGGAACACAGCGTCTCTTTCGGGACCACTGAGCTTGCGCAGTGTTGACGCGAGCGCCCGCGCGCCGCGGTTTGAAAGGCCCGAGCCTCGCGCGCTTGCGCACTTAAGCCCGCAGCGGGAGCACCCCCCCCTGCTCTCGCCCCTCAAACCCAGACCGTTCTTCATCCTTCGGGCCAGGCAAAGCCCACGACGTTGACATGCCGGAGATCCGCCTCCGCCACGTCGTGTCCTGTAGCAGCCAGGACTCGGTGAGGGGCCGACGTGGGGGAGGTTGGAAGAAGTAAGGGAATTCATGAGGAGGGTTCTGTAAGAACTTTTGGGGTGTAAAAGGGAACTTCGCGGAAATCTAGGAGTGACCATGGGGGGGATTCGTAAGCGGCTAGGAGTGAATTCCGGGAGACATGTGGAATTCGAGAACTTCCGGGCGTCTCTGGAACTTCCGGAGAGAAAAGAATAGGGTTGCTGCCGTGGAGAGCCTACAGATGACCCTCCAGGCCAGAGTGTGGGGATTAACGCGAGAGCTTCCATCTGGGAGCTCCCAAGGGCCCCGGGGGACTCAGGAGTAAGCCGAGCGCTGCGGGTGTAGCCCTGGTCTCTGTGCCCTAACTCTCCTTTCCCCCGCTTGTCCCCAGACCCACTGTGCAGAAAACCTTCTCAAGGCGGACACTTACCGAAAATGGCGGGCAGCCAAGGCAGGCGAGAAGACCATCTCTGTGGTCCTCCAGGTGACGCTGTCCTCCCCCTGCCTCCTGCTTTCTAGGAGCCTGGAGCCCCAGGGTGCAGATTCTGGTTCTCCCTCGGGGGACCGCCAATCGCTTTTCCTTCTGGGTCTCTGCTCCCTTATCTGGAAAGTGGTCAGTGTCATCCGTGTGCCTTTCAACAGAGAAAGGAGACCCCATGGCTAAGCCCAGAGATGATCGCAGGGATCAGTCTGTGGCCTGGGTAGCTTGCTTTTACTTATTGGGCCTCGGTTTCCTCAGC
>NW_006159526.1:1673091-1680211 GCF_000334495.1 Tupaia belangeri chinensis | reverse complement strand
AAATAGATCATTGCCATGTATCCGGCCTCCTAAGTCAGTGGGCTCCGGGCTGGAAGGTGTTTAGGAAGACCATCTAAGCCATTTTAAAGAGGGCGGGCTATGTAGTCCAACGTGGTTTGAGTCCTGGACCCATGGCTTAGGATGCATGTGCGTGCAAGCCCAAGATTCAGAGAGGAGAATGGAGGAGAAAGGACTGCATCATGGCCCTCCCCTCTGGGGGGAGGGGATTTCTCGCTTTCTGTCTCTCTGTCTCTCTGTCTTTCTGGTGAGCACATGCACCCTATAGCAAAAAAACTCTCAAAAAAAAAAAGGGGGGGGGCAGGAAACTGAAGTGTAGGGTGTAGGTAGGGGACATTAAGTGGCTGGTCTAAGCCATTATTTCTGGGATGCCGACTGGGTTCTTCTTGAGTGTGTTTTTTTGTTTTTGCTGTAAGACACATGTGTTCACCAGAGCCAGAGACGGGGAGAGAGGGAAGGTGAGAAATCATTCCCCAGATGAGGTGGCCATGCCACAATCCCTTCGCCTCCGTTCTTTTCCTCAGGATTTTGGGCACTTATGCACATGTGCCCAGCATGTTTCAAACCACTGCATCTGGGACTTGGACCACACAGTTGGCCATGGGGGATTCAGCCCCATATCATCTGTGGGACCTCTGAGTGCTTTCTGTTGGTGCTGTTACCAAATCTGCAGCACAGCCTTGTGAATTTGGAGGGAGGCAATCCGGAAAGGGTGGTGTGGCCCGAGATGGTTGTAGAATTTCAAACAGGCTGTTTTTGACAGGAATGAGAATCTGGTGTGAGCAGAGTTAAATGTGTTGTATCTACTCTGCCAGATGGTGACCTGGGTGTTATCCTTGTGTGATCTCGCTCTTCATAAGAGTGCCATGGTGTAGGGGCCATTGTTAACCACTAATAAATGACAGCACTGAGACTTGAACCTGTAACTTAACCACTTTGTCACACTGCTTTGTGTTCACACAGTGGTTTTCTTTCTTTCTTTCTCTCTCTCTTTTTTTTTTTTTAGAAGGAGAGTTTTGCTATTAGGGTGCATGCACTTACCAGAGAGACAGAAAGCAAGAAAGTGAGAAATCACCCCCCAGGGGGGATGGCCATGCTGCAATCCCTTCTCCTCCATTCTCTCAGGATTTTGGGCATGCACGCATATGCACCTACTGTGATTCTCAATCTACTAGATCCAGGACTCGAACCATGGTTGGCCATGTAGGGGTCCAGTGCCTTAACTACCTGCTAGCCTTCTCGGCCATGTTTTTTAGCTCTGAATATAGGGGTTTTTTTGTTTGTTTTCTGAGAGGTTTTTCCTTTAGAGCTTGTGCACTTGCCAGACAGACAGACAGAGACAGAAACAGAAAGCAAGAAATCACCCCCCAGGGGGCATGGCCATGCCGCGATCCCTTCTCCTCCATTCTCTTGGGATCTTGGGCATGCACACACATGTGCCCAGCATGTTTTAAGCCACCGGGTCTGGGACTCGAACCGCAGTCGACTACATGGGAGTCCAGCGACATAGGAGTCCAGCGACATAACCTTTACGCTAACTGCTGGTCCCAGGATCTCTTGAAAACTAGAGAGAAGCTCAGGATTCTCTTCCCAGGAAAAATACACAGACCACAAAATTTTCTAACCGATTGTAGGAGTTTAAACATCCCCTAAATCCTTAGCATCGTAATAATGAGAGCTAACATTATTTGGTGTCACAACCTGCCAATCACCATTCTACACACCTCACATGGATTAACTCATTGAATCCTTGTAAAAACCCCATGACATAGTCTGTTATTATCTCCGTTTTACAGATGAGGAAACATAGGCCCAGAGAAGTTATGCAACTTACCTGAGAGCCAGTCTTTTAAACTGCGGGAGACACAGGTTGCTGACGATTTAGTCTTGGGCTCTGGATTCAAGTTCCCATATTTCCTTCTTACTCACGCTGTGACCTCGAGCAAATTGTTTCATTTCTCTGAACCTGTTTTCTCATCTGTTCATTGGGAATAACGACGCCTAAGCCCAGGGTTGTTGTGAAAATTGGTGACATAATGTCTGTAGAAGCGCTCTGTCAACAAGTAGGTATTTGTGTGAAGGGAGGGATTTATGTTTTTATTACTGGGAGATGATCCTGTTGGCCTTTCTTAGGATCAGATGACCCCAGGGAAATTGTGTTTGTTTCTGTTACTCTAGATATGGTGGAAGCCAAGATACTGGAGGCAGAAGACACAAGACATGGGGGTCAAGGGAACCTGAGGCACAGGACTCTCTGTCCTGGGAGAGTTGTCACCGAAATGGGAAACAGAGAGGGAGCAGCTTGAGGAGGTGATGCATTTCATTTGGGACACACAAGTTGATGTGACTTTGAGACACCCAAGTGGTGGCCTCAAGGAAGCAGTTAGGGATCTGACATGGAGTTGGAGACAGGTGTGGAGGTTGTCAGCAGAGGGACAGGAGTTGTGGATTCAGGAGTGAATGGATTCACTTATTCATTCATTCATTCATCCAACAAGTATTTATTTATTAAATAATTATTTTCTCTTTATTTATTTTATTCTTATTTGACCAGAGAGGAACAGAGAGAGAGAGAGAGAGAGAGAGAGAGAGGAGGTGAGAAACCAAGCCACCAAGTCCAGGACTTGAACTGCAGTTGGCCATGTGGGAGTCCAGCACCCTTAACCACCATACCACCTTCTGGCCCCAACAAGCATTTATTTTTAAAATCTATTTACTTCTTCCACAGGAGAGAGACATACACACACACACACACACACACACACACACACACACACACATACACACACACACACTCACCCCCAACAGGGTCTCCACAGCGCAGTCCACCCCCAGCTTCAGCCAGCCTGGATCATGTGCACATGTGTGCCTGGACTATGCAGGGAGTCCTGAGGGTGTGAGCCCAGGGCCTTCCCAGGTGGGTCCAACATCACAGAACACTGCATTACCTCTATCCTCACCTGGCTGCCCAACAGGTGTTTATTAAACACCTTCTCTAGGCCAAACACTGTTTAGGTCCTGGGCCTGCAAAGCAGTGGACAGCGTAAGACCCAAAATACTCAGTTCTGATACTTGGCGCTTTCCTTAGTAGGGAAATACTGACAAATCAGTTAGTAAACATCCCCTACCCCCGCCATGATGAATACTGCGGAGAAAACTGAACAGTTAATAGGAAAGGGGCACCTCAGTGGGGAGGAGCAGTGGCGAGAGGTCTTAGTTAAATGGGGTGTTCAGGGAAGGCCTCCCCGAGAAGGTGGCATTTAAGCAAAGTGAGCTATGCCTCTTTCTGGGGGGCAGACAAAGACTCGAGCAGGCCTGTACCTGGTGGCACATTGGACACAGCAAGGAGGAGACCAGTGTGGTTGGGGTGGATTAGCCAGCGGGGAGAGGAAGGCCCTGAGCCAACAGGGTGGGAGTGGAAGCTCCCCAGACCTTTCAGGCCAGGAGAGCGGTTGTTTACTCTGGGTAGATGGAAGCCACCTGGGGTCCTTAGCAGGGAAGGGACAGGATCTGACTTAATCTTCACAGGGTCCTTCTGGTTCTGTGCTGAGAATAAACAGGGCTCAAGCAGGCGGGAGACCAGCATCCTGGTGCTTGCTAATTTTGGGAAATTAACTGCAGAAACCCTTTGGAAAATTCTATTGCATCTGGCAGTTGCCAACATGTGGGATAACTCAATTCACTGAATGCTAATTTTGATCCTTTTGAAGTGACTGATAAGGCAGACATTTCTGGGCACCGAGACAGTAGGCTCATCTGTGGGTTTTTCTACTGCCCTGTAGTTTCTCCTCCCAGCACTATTATGCAACATCTGGCTGTCACCACATGGGTTCAGACCTCTGCTCGTGACAGCCCCCCATGTACCTTTTCTGTTTGCAGTGGCCACAGGAGGCTGTGTGGCCAACCATCAGCTCCTCCCAGGCAGGGAGTTCCAGTTCAGCCTTTTTGCTAACCACTGCTGGGCTGGAGGGCATGAGGGCATGGCTGGGATGTGGTCCAGGTGTAACTCTTGTGCGTCACTGGAGGTGTGTTCTTCAGAATAAATGCTTAATAAACCCCAGTCAGAATGGCAAAGATTAAAAAAACAAAAAATGCTAAGTGCTGGAGGGGATGTGGTGAAAGAGAAACACTCCTATGCTGCTGATGGGGTTATTAATTGGTCCAGCCACTGTGGAGAACAATATGGAGTTTCCTCAAAGACCTTCAAATAGAACTACCATATGACCCAGCAATTCCACTCCTGGGTATCTTCCCAAAGGACAGGAGAACACTCAATTGGAAAAGTGCTTGCACATCTATATTCATTGCAGCCTTATTCATGATTGCTAAGACATGTAGCTAACCCATATGTCCACAAATGGGTGAATGGATTGAAAAAGTGTTGCACGCATGCTCCACAGAATACTATTCAGCCGTAAAAAACAACAAGGCCCTGGAATTTGATTGAAAGTGGACGAGTATGGAACATCTGTTGCCGAGTGAAGCAAGTCAGGCTATGAAAGAGACATTGTATGTCTCCCTTTAACATATACCTACTGTCAGCACTCTATGGCAGAGACTGAAAGACTGGAGGACACAAAAGCATTAAAAATTGTTATGGACACCAGAGCCAAAGTGGAAAGAGAGTGTGGGAGAGGAAGAGCATAGGACAAGAAATTTGGGGGGAAAAATAGAGAGGTAAGACATTTGTGGGACACAGATATGGTTTATTATCGGATGTGCGTATGTTCTCAACTGGGCTGAACTGAGGTGTGTGCCACGCTGGGTAAAGTGTCTTTAAAATCTAAATGATATATAGCGATTAACTATAAATAATAATTAAAATTAATAAATAAATTATTTTTAAAAAGAACTTGAAAAGCATCAAAAAAAAAAAAAAAGGTATTAATGCTTAACAGCAAGATAGTACACATAGGCCAGCACAGCAGTGGCGTGGTAGTTAGGGTGGCTGGATCCCACATGACCGATTATGCTGTTCAAGTCCCAGACCCAGTGGCTTGAAAAACATGCTGGGTGCATTGTGTATGTGTCCAAGATCCCTAGGGGAGAATGGAGAAGGAGGGACTGTGGCATGACCATCCCCCTAGGGAATGCTTTCTCACTTTCCTTATTTCTCTTTCTCTCTGTCTTTCTCTGTGTCTCTCCGGTAAGTGTACGTGCCCTATAGCAAATTCAAAACTAAAAGTGGTAAATAAATCATTTTTGTGTTTCTCTTTTTTTTTTTTTTTGGAGAGGTTTTTGCCATAGGGTGCGTGCGCTCACCAGACAGACAGAGACAGAGAGACAGCGAGAGAAATCACCCCCCAGGGCGGATGGCCACACCGCAATCTCTTCTTCTCCATTCTCCTCTCGGGATCTTGGGCATGCACACACACGCACCCGGCGTGAGTTTTAAGCCACTGGGTCTGGGATGTGAACCGTGGTTGACTACATGGGAATCCAGTGACATAGCCATTGCACCAACTGCTGGTCCCTGTATTTCTCTTTTTTAAAAAATTATTTTTTCCATGAGCAAGAGTGAGAGAGAGGGACCCCCAACAGAGTGTTCACGCTATAACCCATCCTTGGCCTCAGTCAGCCAGGATCATAGGCATGTGCACATGTTTGCCAGGTATGTACAGGGAGACCTTGGGGCTCAAACCTGGGGCCTTCCTCTGTAGCTCAGCAACACAGAAGTTGCATTACGTCAAAAGAAAGCTGACCCTTTCTTTTGAGGTTTTTGCCATAGGGCGTGTGTGCTTGCTGGAGAGAGACAGAGACAGAGGAGAGAGGGAGAGTGAGAAGTCAGCCCCCTAGTGGGAATGGCCACGCTGTGGTCCATTCTCCTGGGATTTTGGGCATGTATGCATATGTGCCCAGTGTGAGTTTCTAAACGGCCAAGTACAGTACTTGGACTGTGTTCAGCTATGTGGGAATCAAACCCTTAACTACCACTCCCCCTGCTGGCCCATCGCTCAGTTGGTCATGGCGGTGTTTTAAATTTGCTTTACTGTTTAGACACGTAGCGTACAGTACTGTGCACAAGTAAGGGTAGAGCTCAGGGAAGCCTTTGTGTCCCATTTGTTCACTCCCACAAGTTGTGTCTTCCTGAGCAAGGTGTGTGCACCCAAACCCAGGCCACAGGTGACAGTCAGTTTGTGGTTAAGGTCCCACCCTAACTGAGCATCATTTTTATTTTTGAGATAAAATTTACATAAGGTAAAATTCACCATTCTAGCCATTGAAAGTGTACAGTTCAGTGATTTTTTTTTTTTTGGAGAGGTTTTTTTCTATAGGGCGCATGGGCTTGCCAGACACACAGAGAGAGACAAACAGGAAGCGAGAAATCACCCCCCGGGGGGATGGCCATTCTGCAATCCCTTCTCCTCCATTCTCCTCTCGGGATCTTGGGCACACACACACACGTGCCTGGCGTGAGTTTTAAGCCACCGGGTCCGGGACGTGAACCAAGGTCAACTATATGGGAGTCCAGCGACATAGCCATTACGCTAACTGCTGGTCCCACCGTTCAGTGAGTTTTAAAAATGTATTTACAGTGTCCTTCAATCATCTCTACTCTCTAATTCAGAATATTTCATCAGTCCCCAAAGAAACCACATAACCATTAAGCGGTCATTTCCTGTTGCCCTTGGGGTTGCCCTTGGCAACCGCGGAGCTACCCTCTGTCTCTGGATTTGCCTCTTCTGGATGTTTCATGTAAATGTATGTGTGGCCTTCTGAGCCCTCTCTCACTTAGTGTGATGTTTCTGGACTCATCCGTGTTGTAGGAGGTGTTGGTACTTTAGTTCTTTTTTTTTTTTTTTTTAATTTTTAATTTTGTAGTAGGGCACGTGTGCTTGCCAGAGGGAGACAGGGAGAGGATATGAGTGAAGAATGACCCCGAGAGGGGATGGCCATGCCACAATCCCCTCTCCTTCATGGTCCTCTCAGGATTCTGGGCATGCACACACACATGCCTTGCATGGTCCTCAAATTACTGGGTCTGGGACAGAAACCATGAAGTCGACCAAGTGGGACCCAGCCTCCTAAACCTTCCTGCTGGCTTTTTGTAACTGAACAATATTATATTACTATGCCGTGCAATGTTTTTTTTTTTTTTTTT
>NW_006159526.1:1658208-1672967 GCF_000334495.1 Tupaia belangeri chinensis | reverse complement strand
CTTGGGATCTTGGGCACGCGCGCACTCGTGCCCGGCGTGAGTTCTAAGCCACCAGGTCCGGGACGCGAACCGTGGTCGACTACATAGGATTTCAGCAACATAGCCATTACGCTAACTGCTGGTTCCCTACCGTGCAATGTTTATATATTAGTCAGTTGATGGATATTTGGTTGTTTCCATTAGAGCTGACCCTGAACAGCACAGGTTTAGAACTGCACAGGTCTACTTATACATGGATTTTTAAAAAAATAATTATTATTTAATTTATTCATTCATTTATTTTTTAATTTGACCAGAGAGAGACAGAGGCTGAGAGTGAGAGAGAGAGGAAGGGAGAAAGCAAGCCATCAGATTCAGGACTTGAACCCTGGTCAGCCATGTGGGAGTGTCCAGCACCTTAACCACCACGCCACCTGCTGGTCCCGTGGATTTTTTTTTTTTTAATTGTCAGTGGGTGTGTGTGCTCAATGGTGCATGGTAATACCTCAGTCCTTTTTTTATTTTTCTGTTTTTTCAGGATTTGGGGCAGGTACACATACCTGGTTTGTTTGTTTTTTTTGTTTTTGTTTTTTTTTTGTCATTCAAGTGTTTTATTTCCATCTGTCAACCTAAATTCTAAGCAACATGAAGGCAGAGGTCATATTATTTATCACATCCGTTTCCAACACAACGTCTCAGAAATACTTGCAGTTGTTGAACCCATGACTAAGTAAGTGAAGTCTTGATTAAGTAACCAGTTTACGTTTAGATCATGAATTTACTGTTAAAATGAAAATGTCTCGGGAACCAGCAGTTAGCGTAATGGCTATGTTGCTGGACTCCCATGTAGTCGACTGCGGTTCGCTTCCCGGACCCGGTGGCTTAAAACTCACGCCAGGCGCGTGTGCGTGCGTGCCCAAGATCCCGAGAGGAGAATGGAGGAGAAGGGATTGCGGCATGACCATCCCCCCTGGGGGGTGATTTCTCGCTTTCTGTCTCTATGTCTCTCTCTGTCTGTCTGGCGAGCGCATGCGCCCTACAGTGAAAATCTCTCAAAAATGTCTCTGTAATCAACTCAGTACTTGGCATGCTGACCCGAGAAGTGCAGCAAGGGAACATCCCTTACTCCACTCATACATGGCAAATACTGGTGGAACAAGGTGGGACGTATGGTATCCGACCATGAAAATGTGACAGCTCTTGGGATCAGTCACATCCAAACTCATGGTGTCTGGCTCTCAACCTTAGCCCTAAAGGCTACCCCCAAGTTTTATACCTCCTGGTCCACATTTCCGCCATTTAGGATTTCTCCCCCTATTGCTCTGGGTGCTGGTTTATGTAGGACCATCCTCTAGGGACAGGTGGTTCGGGGGGTCTTAGCGGTGGGCACTGGCTTGCTCTTTCTTCCTCTGTAGTTCCTCTCGCCGTCTCGCCTGCTGTTCACTCATGCAGTCCCTGGGCCTGCACCTGTGGCTGGCACCGCCGCCAGGTTTGGTGCTGGGCCATGCACTCCTGCACTGCAAAATGGGAGGCAGCACAGCCGGAGCGGGAGATGAGCTGGTCCAGTGGGTCCTCTTCCTCATCTTCCTCTTCACCTGTCAGGCCCATGCATGACCTTGAGGGCCTGAGATTGACATCCTGGGGAGTCCACAGGTGGGAGAAGGACTCAGACGCGCGCTCCTGTGCGACAGCGCGGGTCTTGCAGGCTCCTCCGTCACTCCTCACAAGAGCCATACCGCCTGGTTTGTTTTTCAAGTTGCCAAGGCCAGGTTTTGAATTCCGGTTAGGCATTTGGGATTCAGCTCCTCCTAACGGTTAGGCTATGTGCCGGCCTCAGTTTTTCTTTTCTCCCCTGTAGTTGTAGGGCACGTACACTCACCAGAGAGAGACAGAGAAAAGGAAAGTGAAAAATCACTCCCCAGAGGGATGGCCATGCCGCAATGCCTTCTCCTCCGTTCTCTTCTTGGGATTTTGGGCTTGCACATGTGCCCGGCATCTTTCTTTTTTAAAAATAATTATTTTATTTATTTAATTTTATTTGTGATTATTATTTAATTTGACCAGAGAGAGAAAGAAAGAGAAAGTGAGAAAACAAGCCACCAGGTCTGGAACTCAAACCACAGTCGGCCATGTGGGAGTCCATTGCCTTAACCACAGTGCCACTTGCTGGTCTCAACCCTGGCATGTTCTTCAATGGAGGTGGTCCAGTGCAGTCGACCATGTCAGATCCAGCACCTTAACCACCATGCTATCTCCTGGCCCCTAGATTTTTTTTTTTATGAATACTATAAATGTATTTTCTTTTCCTTGTGATTTTATTGCTAACATTTTCTTTTCTCTATTTTATTGTAATAATGTATTATTTAACACATATACAAAATATGTGTTAATTGACTTTCTGTTATTTGTAAGACTTCTGGTCAATAGTAGGCTATTAGTAATTTAAATTTTGGGGGTCAGCAGTCATATGGGGCCGCCTCTATGGTGCAGTGGTAATGTGCTGTTCAAGAGAAGCTGGCAGTACAGTTCAGCTCCCTGGCCCAGTCAGCCTGAAACACATCAGGCCCTGAAGTGAGTGCCCGGGTTTGTAGCATGAGTAGACCCTGTGGAGGGTGCCTATCTCTCCCTGTCTCTGTTTCACATGCATGCATTCTATTGTGAATAAAGGAAAAAAGTTTTTAAGTTATAAGCAGGGCTAGCCCTGTGGCCTAGTGGTTTAGGTGGCCAGATTCACATAGCTGATCACCTGGTTCAAATCCCAGCCCCAATAGCTTGAAGAACATGGGCTTGTATGTATGCATTTCCTAAACCCCAACTGTTAGGGTGGAGAAATGGAGGAGAAGGGATTGCAGTGTGACCAGACCTCTTTGGGAAGTGCTTTCTGTTTCTCTCTCTGGCAATTAACAAAAAGAAAGGTGTTGATACTGGGCAGTGTTTTATGGTGTTATTTAACCCGTCTGCTCCTCCGTGTCCTTCTCTGTAAAATTGGGGTTGTAACAGGGCCTCCCACTTAAAGTGCAGTAGACAGATGATCCTGATCCTGGAACCTGTGGATCAGTTACCTTAATGTTAATGGGGACTTTGCGGATGCAATGAGATTAAGGATCATGAGATAGATGATCCCCCTGGGTTAGCCGGTGGCCCCAGGTCATCACAAGGGTCCTGATAAGGGGAAGAGGGAGGCTGGTGGCAGGTCAGAGACAGAGAAGGAGCTGTGGTGACAGAAGCAGCGGTTGGAGAGACACTGCTGCTGGCTTTGAAGGTGGAGGAGGGGACCTTGAGCCCAGAAGGAGGGCAGCTTCAGTAAGCTGGGAAAGGTGAGGAGGCAAATTCTCCTTGGGAGCCTCCAGAAGGAACCAGCCCTGGCCACACTTTGATTTTTTTTTTTTGAGAGGTTTTTGCTATAGGGTGCGTGCGCTCGCCAGACAGACAGAGAGAGACAGAGAGACAGAAAGCGAGAAATCACCCCCCAGAGGGGATGGCCACGCCACAATCCCTTCTCTGTTCTCCTCTCGGGATCCTGGGCACACACGCACACGCGCCTGGCATGAGTTTCAAGCCACCGGGTCCGGGAGGCGAACCGCGGTCGACTACATGGGAGTCCAGTGACACAGCCATTACGCTAACTGCTGGTCCCCACACTTTGATTTTAATCCTATGACACTCAGTTTTGGACATCTGACTTCCAGATCTGTAAGAGAATAAATGTGTGTTGTTTTTAGCCACCAAGTTTGTGCTAATTCATTACAATAGCAGCAGGGAGCTATGCACCAAGCATTTGACACATAACACAGTGAGGATTTGAAAATGTCAGCCATGATGGTTCTCTTGTGACAGATGGGACGCCGGGGCGAGGAGCAGAAGTCACTCTCCAAAGCCATTCTGTAGGGGAGGACCTAGCCATCATTACTACTTGGCAGCATTTGTACCTTTGGCAAACGCTTGTGGGGGCTTCTTGTCTGTCTCTCTGTCCATTTGTCTGCCCATCTATCATCTGGAAGGAATTGAAGGCCTCCGTGGTGACAGTCCTGGCAGCTGACATTAATGGTGTTCTCTCCGTGCCAGGCACTGCTTCGTGGGCTTTGTACGTATTCCTCATTTGAATCTTCAGAGCCTCAGGGGTGGGAGCTGCTACTGTCCCCATTTCACAGATCTAGAAACAGGCAGAGGAGTGAAATGAGGCCATTTGCTCCAGGATCACCCAGCATTGAGCAAGCAGAGCTGGGAAGGACCAGACACTGTCCTTGGCATTGGGGACACAACAGTGGACAACTCAGACATTGTCCTTGCTCTCATGGAGCTCGAAAGTCCAGTGGGGAAGACAAATGCTCGACAGATATGCCTATAATCCTAGCTACTTGGGAGGCCAAAGCAAAAGGATTGTGAATTTGAGGCCAGCTGGGACAACTTAGAGACCCTGTCTCAGGGGAGAGACAAGTTCCTGGTAGGAGGTGAGGAAGAGAGGGCCTATTCTGATCAGAAGAGGTGACATCCGAGCAGAGACCTGAATGGTAGAAGGGGTTGGGGGAAGAGTGGTCCAGGCAGGAGGACTGGCAGGTGCAAAGGCCCTGGTGTGAGAAGGAGCCAGCCTGTTCCTGGGACAGAAGGAAGACAGTGTGGCTGGAGGAGAGTGATCAAGTATGGCAGGAGGGTGAGGAGTTAGAGTGGGACTTTTTTTTTTTTTTGGTCATAGAAATGGTGCGCTTGCCCGAGAGACAGTGAATGAGAGAGAATGATTGTGAGAAATCTCCCCTGGGGAATGGCCACACCATAGTCCCTTTTCCTCCATTCTTGTCTTGGGACTTTGGGCATGCACTCACATGTGCCTGGTGTGATTTTCAAGCTGCTGGGTCTGGGACTTGAACCGCACAGTTGGCCATGTGCCAGTGCCAGTGCCTTAACCTCCACACCACCTGCCAGCCCAAGGGCATATTTTTATTATAAGGTTTTTTTTTTTTTTTTTTTTTAAGAGAGATTTTTGCGGGACCAGCAGTTAGCGTAATGGCTATGTCGCTGAACTCCCATGTAGTCAACCGCGGTTTGTATCCTGGACCCAGTGGCTTAAACTCACAGTGGGTACGTGTGTGTGCATGCCCATGGAGAAGGGATTGCGGCGTGGCCATCCCCCCTGGGGTGTGATTTCTTGCTTTCTGTCTCTGCCTGTCTGTCTGGCGAGTGCACACGCTCTATAGCAGAAAAAAACCTCTCCAAAAAAAAAAGAGAGAGATTTTTGGCTATAGGGTGTGTGCGCTTACCAGAGAGAGAGAGACAGAGACAGAAAGCGTGAAATCACCGCCCCCCTCCCTGGGGGGGGATGACCATGAGAAAGTCCCTTCTTCATTCTCCTCTTGGGATTTTGGGCACACGTGCACACGTGCCCCACGTGACTTTTAGGCAGCTGGGTCTGGGACTCAGATTGCAGTCGACTGCATGGGAGTCCAGCAACAAGCTTTATGCCATCTGCTGGTCCTATGAGTTTTTTTTTTTTTCAACTTATGATAGAGAGTGACGTGTACATGTATGAGGGATAGAAAGAGAGAGGAGCACCCTTAATAGCGTCTTGTCGTAATGCAGCCCTCTTACCCCAGACTCAGCTATCAGGATCTTGGCACAGACATGTCTGTGTGTTTCCCGTCAGGCAGGCTTGGGACCCGAACCCGTGTTGGCCACATATCTTCTAGCACTGCAGTTTAGGACTCTACCTCTTGGACCTCCAACTTGGGCTCAGACAGGGACTTCTTATGCCTAGGCAGCACCACAGCATCCCAGGGCCCAGAGCTGGGACTGGGGTGGAGGCGGCAGTAGGGCCCTGCCCCCACACGGCTCCTTCTGCAGGCGTCAGTGTTGGGCACTCAGACACTCTGCAGCCAGCTTGCCCGGCTTCCTGTCAGCTTTGCCGCTCACCAGCTAGGAAGTTACACAGCTGCTTCCTGCCTCCGTCTGCTCATGTGTGAAATGGAGATAATGAAAGCCCCTGTCTTGCATAGCCGCTGCGAGGAGAGGAGACACATGTATTTTGCTGTAGTCATTAGTCTGTATGTCATCTCTGCTCCCTTCAGAAGGAGGGCATTTTTTTTAAAGAATTATTTTATTTAACTTTACTTATTTATTTTAATTTGACCAGAGAGGGATATATATAGAGAGAGAAAGTGAGCAAGCAAGGCGCCAGGTCCAGGACTGGAACTGTGGTTGGCCATGTGGGAGTCCAGCACCCTTAACCACCACGCCACCTGCTGGCCCCCAGAAGGAGGGTTATTACGACCACCCTCCTCTTTCGCACATGAGGAAACTGCTGCTCTTCTCTTCCTCAGAGCTGCACAGCTTGGAAGTCATAGGACTGGATTTGAACCCAGGCCTGTCTACCCCAAGTCCAGGCTCCTTTCTTCCAGGTAGTGACGTTCCCGTTTGTGGCATCATGCAGGCGATATCTCGGTGACCCCTCCCGAGAGGTGATAAAGCAGACAGAAGCACTGATACCCCAGGGTGCAGAAGGGCATGTAGGGTGGTCGACTACATGCATCTGGACATTGTGGTAACTCGCCATTGTGGGATCCTAACCTCAGGGCTCCAAGCTGGAAGGCAGGAGGCTTGTGCAGCCATCTGTAACTGCCTCCCACGCCCACACAGCTGTCAGCAGCGTCAGCTGTCAGGCAGGCAGCTCCTCTGGGGAGTTGCTCCTCCACATAGTTCCGTCCTTTCAACCAGTACCGTAGACCACCGAGGGATAGCGCCTCCTGGCTGGGAACGGTTATGTGCCTCCTGCGTGCTGTGCCTTGTGCACGATTCTGGATACCCAGGTCGGCCCTGTTTCACAGAGGAGGAGCAGGGGCTCCCAGGATTAGCCAGCAAGGCCACAGCTGGTGTGCAGCAGAGCCGGGATTCAGTCCCAGGCATCTGTGGTGAGCAAAGCCGGTGCCATGGAGCTTTCAGGGAGTCCTGGGCGGTCACAGGCAGGGTGACCTGAGCCCCATGGAGTCCCATGAGGTACTAGGCAAGAATGACCTGTGCCCCATGGAGTCCCGTTTATTCACAGACAGGGGTGGCCGGTGCCCATGAGTTCTGTGCGTTCACAGGCAGGGTTGACCTATGTTCCATGGGGCCCTGTGCAGTCACAGGCAGGGGTGACCTTGTCCTATGGGGTCCCATGCAGTTGTGGGCAGGGGTGGACCGTGCTTCATGTGGTCAGGGGTGTGGGCAGGGTTGAACCGGGATCCTATGTGGTCACAGGCAGGGGTGACCTGTGTGCCATGGGTTGGGGGGCAGGGGTGACCTGTGCCCTGTGTGGTCCTGCACAGTCGTGGGCAGGGGTGACTTGTGCCCTGTGTGGTCCTGCACAGTTGTGGGCAGAGGTGACCTGTGTCCCCATGGAGTCCTTTGCGGTCGTGGGCAGGGGTGACTTGTGTCCCGTGGGGTCCTGTGCAGTTGCAGGCTGGGGTGACCTATGCCCCATGGGGTTGCAGGCAGGGTGGGTGACCTGTGCTCCATGTGCTCCTGGGCAGGGGTGTCTGCATGGTGACTTGAATAGTCACAACTCTGGCAAGTGCTCCCAAGGAGAGCTCCACACTGCGGGGTGTAAGCCGGTCTGGTAGCGTCTGCAGAGGTCGGGAAGCAATGCGTGTGTGGGGGGTACTTGTGACCTCCTGCTCTGTGCCATGCCCTGCGCTCTGTGTAGTGGCACAGCGGCACCTGGCACAGTGGCATCCTTGGTTCCCACTGTCACAGTTGGCATTCTAGGGGACATGGTGGCTCAGGTAGAGGCCATTCTCAGATCCCCCGGAGAGGCCAGAGGCAGAACAGTCACTTACAGTGGCCTTTCTCTCGACCCACAGCTGGAGAAGGAGGAGCAGATACACAGTGTGGACATCGGGAACGACGGCTCTGCCTTCGTGGAGGTGCTTGTGGGCAGCTCAGCCGCAGGGGCCGGAGAGCAGGACTACGAGGTAAGAAGGGCCGCGGGTGGGCCTCATGCTGGCTTCTGCCCTGTGCACCCCTGTCACACTTCACCCATGGCCCCTGGGGTGCCATGTGGGGGCAGAGGTCAGTCACCCTCGAAGACCACCCAGTGGACAGAGGAGACAAAGAACAGACCCAGAGTGGTGAACTCTGACCTTCGTGGAAGACACCAAATTTATGTCACAGTTGCATCAACAACTAGACAGACTCTTGCTGGCTTGATGGTCACAACTTGACAGCAAGACTGCTTTTCTCAGGCCTCAGAGGCTCTCCCGGATGGCCTGCTAGCTTAGATTGGGCATTGCTTGGGATTGCCTCTGTTGATTTACTTGTGACAAATGTTGACAAGAAAGACTGTCTTTAGTTCCATGGTATTTGACAGAGAGGGAGAGACAGGCACTGCCAGCAGGGTCTTGATGCACTCAGGAGGGCTCTGGGTGTGAATGTGGACCCTCCCTTACCATCTAGCCCCTCCTTTACTTTTTCAGGATGGAGGCGGGGGAAGACAGGCACCCTCAGCGGGATCTTAGGCAGCCATCTGCCCTTCCTCCCAGCCTCTCCCAGCCAGCCAGGATCACAGGCCTGCACGATTCTGGATACCCAGGTCGGCCCTGTTTCACAGAGGAGGAGCAGGGGCTCCCAGGATTAGCCAGCAAGGCCACAGCTGGTGTGCAGCAGAGCCGGGATTCAGTCCAAGGCATCTGTGGTGAGCAAAGCCGGTGCCATGGAGCTTGCAGGGAGTCCTGGGCGGTCACAGGCAGGGTGACCTGAGCCCCATGGAGTCCCATGAGGTACTAGGCAAGAATGACCTGTGCCCCATGGAGTCCCGTTTATTCACAGACAGGGGTGGCCGGTGCCCATGAGTTCTGTGCGTTCACAGGCAGGGTTGACCTATGTTCCATGGGGCCCTGTGCAGTCACAGGCAGGGGTGACCTTGTCCTATGGGGTCCCATGCAGTTGTGGGCAGGGGTGGACCGTGCTTCATGTGGTCAGGGGTGTGGGCAGGGTTGAACCGGGATCCTATGTGGTCACAGGCAGGGGTGACCTGTGTGCCATGGGTTGGGGGGCAGGGGTGACCTGTGCCCTGTGTGGTCCTGCACAGTCGTGGGCAGGGGTGACTTGTGCCCTGTGTGGTCGTGCTGCACGGTCGGGGGCAGGGGTGACTTGTGCCCTGTGTGGTCCTGCACAGTCGTGGGCAGGGGTGACCTGTGCCCTGTGTGGTCCTGCACAGTTGTGGGCAGAGGTGACCTGTGTCCCCATGGAGTCCTTTGCGGTCGTGGGCAGGGGTGACTTGTGTCCCGTGGGGTCCTGTGCAGTTGCAGGCTGGGGTGACCTATGCCCCATGGGGTTGCAGGCAGGGTGGGTGACCTGTGCTCCATGTGCTCCTGGGCAGGGGTGTCTGCATGGTGACTTGAATAGTCACAACTCTGGCAAGTGCTCCCAAGGAGAGCTCCACACTGCGGGGTGTAAGCCGGTCTGGTAGCGTCTGCAGAGGTCGGGAAGCAATGCGTGTGTGGGGGGTACTTGTGACCTCCTGCTCTGTGCCATGCCCTGCGCTCTGTGTAGTGGCACAGCGGCACCTGGCACAGTGGCATCCTTGGTTCCCACTGTCACAGTTGGCATTCTAGGGGACATGGTGGCTCAGGTAGAGGCCATTCTCAGATCCCCCGGAGAGGCCAGAGGCAGAACAGTCACTTACAGTGGCCTTTCTCTCGACCCACAGCTGGAGAAGGAGGAGCAGATACACAGTGTGGACATCGGGAACGACGGCTCTGCCTTCGTGGAGGTGCTTGTGGGCAGCTCAGCCGCAGGGGCCGGAGAGCAGGACTACGAGGTAAGAAGGGCCGCGGGTGGGCCTCATGCTGGCTTCTGCCCTGTGCACCCCTGTCACACTTCACCCATGGCCCCTGGGGTGCCATGTGGGGGCAGAGGTCAGTCACCCTCGAAGACCACCCAGTGGACAGAGGAGACAAAGAACAGACCCAGAGTGGTGAACTCTGACCTTCGTGGAAGACACCAAATTTATGTCACAGTTGCATCAACAACTAGACAGACTCTTGCTGGCTTGATGGTCACAACTTGACAGCAAGACTGCTTTTCTCAGGCCTCAGAGGCTCTCCCGGATGGCCTGCTAGCTTAGATTGGGCATTGCTTGGGATTGCCTCTGTTGATTTACTTGTGACAAATGTTGACAAGAAAGACTGTCTTTAGTTCCATGGTATTTGACAGAGAGGGAGAGACAGGCACTGCCAGCAGGGTCTTGATGCACTCAGGAGGGCTCTGGGTGTGAATGTGGACCCTCCCTTACCATCTAGCCCCTCCTTTACTTTTTCAGGATGGAGGCGGGGGAAGACAGGCACCCTCAGCGGGATCTTAGGCAGCCATCTGCCCTTCCTCCCAGCCTCTCCCAGCCAGCCAGGATCACAGGCATGTGTGTGCCTGGCCTGTCGGTCCAGGAACCAACCCCCCCAGTCTTCCATGTGGCTTCCAGCCTCACGAGCACTGTCAACTGCTGTCCTACCATGACCAGACCCATGGTTTTTTAACGCTAAATGCTTTTCGTGTCCGAATTTTTCAAAGTCTCTGTGTTAGTTTCCTGGGGCTGCTGTAATAAATGACACATTCAGTGGCTTACAACAACACAACTTCACTGTCTACTGTTCTAGAACTCAGGCTAAAATCTCTCTAAGCTAAAATCACGGTGTTGTCAGGGCTGCCTTCCTTCTGGAGGGTCTCGGGAGAATTTGTTTTGCTGCCTGTCCTAGCTTGTTGGGGCCACCTGTGTTTCTTGGCTTGTGTCCCCTCCCATCTTCAAAGCCAACACTCATGTGGCTCCACATCTGTTTCCATCTCACTTCTCTAATGCCGACTTTGTTCTTCTGTATAAAGACACTTGTAATGACATTGAGCTCACATGGGAACCCGGGGTACTGTCCCGTCTAGCCCTTCAGCTTCATCACATCCGCAGTGTCCCTTTTGGCACATTTATAGGTCCAGGATTAGGACGTGTACATCTTTGAGGGGTTGTTACTTTGCCTACACTGTCTCGTGTTTTCTTCTAGATACTTCATGTCTTCAGCTTTTACATTTAGATGTCTGTTTTGTCTCTTTTTTTTTTTAAGAGATTTCTTTCCTGTAAGGCACATGCACTCGCCAGAGATAGAGACAGAACGTGAGAAATTGGCCACGCGGCAAACCCTTCTCTATTCTTTTCTCACCATCTTGGGCACGCATGCACACGCACCCGGCATGAATTTTCAGCAACAGGATCCAGGACTCAAACTGTGGTCAACTACGTGGAAGTCCAGTGACATAACCATCATGCCATCTGCTGGTCCCTCAGAATGTGCTTTTTTTTTTTGAAAGAGATTATTCTGAGACAGCTCCATAGCCTGGCAGGTGAGGCAGCCAGATCTTACATGGTCAACTGTGCGGTTCAAGCCTCAGTGGCTTGAGAATATATGCGTGCATGTGTGCTGCAATCCCACGAGGAGAGTGGAGAAGGGACTGCAGTCACCATGCGCAACAGTGGGGGCTTCCTCTTCTCCTTCACTGTCTCTCTCTGGTGAGCACATGGACCCTCTAGCAAAGAAAAACAGAGGCATGTTATACATGACCTGGCCCACCAGGAGGGGATGGCCACACTGCTCTCCCTTCTCCTCCATTCTCCCCTTGGGATTTTGGGTATGCACGCACATGTATTTGAAGCTACCAGGTCCAGAACTCGAATTGCAGTCGGCCTTGTAGGAGTCCAGTGACGTCACCATTATGCCATCTGCTGGTCCCTGAATTTTTTTTATAAAGAGTTGTTGTATTTAACATACATTTACTTATTTATTTATTATTAATTGTCTATGTTTATTTTTTTTATCTCACCTTAGGAAGTTTGATATTTTTTGGAGGAGTTATTAAGTTTGTAAAAATAGAATTATATATATCTATATATACTGGTAGTTTATGAACATGTACAAACAAACAACAATAGTAACAAAATTGTATTAACAACTTTTTAAATGTAAAGTTGAATAATCTTATTAACAGGCCCTCTTAATTTTATAAAATTTAAAGACTAACAACAGGAATAACTGAAGTATATTAACTTAATAACAAGAATTATAAGGAGGACTCAGAGAGAACCAGGCGGCAATGTTTTTATGAGTCTATGTTTAACATTGGATTTATATTTTTTATATAAGTTTTTTTAACTCAGGTGTATTGTATTGGCTACTTAACATGTAATTTTGTCAAATATTTACTTTTTTTGGTTAATTTTGGCTTAATAGTTTAGAAAACTAGTTTATACAGAAAATGAACATTTTATTTAGTTAAATGATTAGATTTTTAGAAACTGGTATTTGTAAGAGTACATTTAAGAAAAAAATTTTTGTGAAATTTTTTTTTGAGAAATTTTTGCTATAGGGCGCATGTGCTCTCCAGGAAGACAGAGAAAGACAGAGAGACAGAAAGAGAGAAATCACCCCCAGGGGGGATGGCCACGCTGCAATCCCTTCTCCATTCTCCTCTCGAGATCTTGAGCATGCACACACGTGCCCAGCTTGAGTTTAAGCCACCGGGTCCAGGACTTGAACCATGGTCGACTACATGGGAGAGTCCAGCAACATAGCCATTAAGCCAACTGTTGGTCCCCTTTTTGTGAAATTTTTTAAGGACATGACATTAGGATTCTAGACATAGTTAATGTTTTGACAAAGATTTATAACTGAGGGACCAGCAGTTGGTGTAATGGCTATGTTGCTGGACTCCCATGTAGTCGACTGCGGTTCGCGTCCCGGACTCGGTGGCTTAAAACACACCAGGCACATGTGCATGTGTGCCCAAGATCCCGAGAGGAGAATGGAGGAGAAGGGATTGCGGCGTGACCATCCCCCCTGGGGGGTGATTTCTTGCTTTCTGTCTCTCTGTCTCTGTCTGTCTGGCGAGCGTACACGCCCTATAGCAAAAACCTCTCCAAAAAAAAAATTTATATCTGACAAATTTGGCTATATATACCTATCTAACATAATAACCTGTCACATGACTGATAAATATTTTATCATAAATTTTGGGAATTTCAAATTATTTTGGAGCACAATATATATATGGGCATACAAGTACATAACATATTTTTATATATAACTCAAATATAATGTCAAGAAAATTAGAATTATTTAATTTGACAATTTTCTTTATTTTTATTTGACATATAAAGAATAAGCCTGACCAGTTTAACTGTTTTTTTTTTTTCCTGGATGTTTTAGGGGCCCTCTGTAAACATCCAAGAGTTACTTTGAGATCAAAGATCTTCTTTTTGCACTAAAACTAAAAACAGAAAAAGTTAGTCATGAATTTGTTTTTTTTGTTAGATATCTACTATGTAAAACATTACCCACAACATATAAATATTAATTGTTTTATTAAATCAACCATATTAGGATAAACATGTTCGATTAATAAAAACATTTCAAAATGTGTTGAAAATTGTGAAGACTTTTTTTTTTTTTTTTGCTATAGGGCGCATGCGCTCACCAGACAGACAGAGAGAGACAGAGAGATAGAAACTGAGAAATCACCCCCCAGGGGATTTTTTTTTTTTTTTTTTTATTATCATAATCTTCTTTATATTACATTGGATTACATATAACTTTACATTGACTTCCATTGCTTTTTCAAAAGGGAATGCCATGCATGTCAGTCAATACAGAGGCATCGATCTCCCCGCTTTATCATTCAAAGTCTTTTCCATGCATTTCCCAATAATTATTATTATTATAATTTTTTAAAACAGTCAATCACTATTTCTCATTTTGCTTGTTAAAAGACTTCACCCATCATGAAATACTTCCCAGACCAGTCCAGTTGAGAATACTATACACGTCATCTTCAACAGATAATAAACCATATCTGTTTCTCACTAACATCCCCTCTATTGTTCACTTGCTATCTTTCTCTATCCTCTTCTCTTTTTTTTTTGCTTGTTAAAAGACTTCACCCATCATGAAATACTTCCCAGACCACTCCAGTGTAGCATACTATACACGTCATCTTCAACAGATAATAAACCCCATCTGTTTCTCACTAACATCCCCTCTATTGTTCACTTGCTATCTTTCTCTATCCTCTTCTCTCATTTTTTTTTCATAGTTTATTTTTTATTATAATTTTTTTTTTCCCATCGCAACACACAAATGAATTTTCCATCCAATATATACTGTGCGTTGGCTCAATCAAGCACGTCAACATATATGTTCTCAGCAAATAATTTCCCAATTCTTGTGTCCTGCATACCTTGCCTTTTGTTTTACCATCCTAGATTCCCCATCCCCCTCCCTCTGTTATGACCCATCCTCCTCCCACATTGTCCCTGTCATCCCCGATTGCCCTCCGTGCCTCACCCCTCCCCAAATGATCTGTCAGTGATCTTAATTAGTCTAAGTCTCTCCAATAGTTATCACAGCTGACACATGCCTCTACATGAACTCAAGTCTGACTTTAGGCCTAAACCCCATTGGGTAAAAAGAGCATACTATAAAGTAGAACCCAACTGGGCCCATACCGCTCACTGCAGCCATCAAATATCCAATTTTTTTTTTTAAATGGTACGAATAGTTTAACCGTTTTTTTTTGTTTGTTTTTTGTTTTCGTTTTTTTTTTTCCCTAACATTCATTCCCTGAGCATCATCACAGCGTACTAAATGTAATCTCCCATCTAGAATAAACTGCACAGTGACCCAATCAAGCATGTTATCATCAATAATATTCCACTTCTACTTTCTTGCTTATGCACATATATGTTTTTTTTCCTCTTCCTCTTTTTTTTTATTTTTTTT
>NW_006159526.1:1656129-1657930 GCF_000334495.1 Tupaia belangeri chinensis | reverse complement strand
GCGTGATCCCCCCCGGCCGTGTGGCGCCCATGAGTGTTCTTTTATAAACTAAATTCAATAGAATTTTTTAAGGCCTTTTTTATACAGGCATACAACATAGTATGTAACATGACATATTACATGTATGTAATCAAGACTGTAGGAGCCAATTTTTCTGGAGTTACTTTGACAGTAGTAAGGCAATTTTCAGAGATACACTATAACCCTTGGCCCAGCATCAAAAGTCCTGGAAATGATCTAGAAAACAGTTAAGGGGGCACACTTAGATGAACAGACTGACGACTGTCCCTAACCCATCTGGACAAAAACAAGACTGACAAAGATGAGACAAATCAAGACAGTACACCCAAAGACAAGCAGGGTGATGACTGGTCCTGTCCCATTTTGACAATGACAAGGACAAGACAGTGCATCTGAAGATCACTGACACCAAGGACCTGAAGTGTCGTCGCACTCGGGCCCGAGGATCTGGAGGTTCCGCTGCATCCAGCCCTCCTAAAGTCCCACCAGGAGAGCTCTCAAACCCAGATAACTCGAATCTTACCAGATCCAGGCACCACCAGTGACTCACATTCCTGATCCATGTTTATGAGGCCTCCTCACCCCTCTTGGGACCTGGGACAGAGTGTAAGGAGCGTCCTCGTTGGGGTGTTATTCGGCCACTCTAAGGTTCCCTGATCCCGCTGGGGCCTCCGGATGTTGTAGAGTGCCACCAAATGAACGACCACCAAAGCCAGACTAAGGTGAAAGGGAGTCTTTACCAGCTGGCCAGCGACGACAGCCTGAGGCTCGGGGGTCGAGAGTCAGAACTGCAGCCCTGACCGAAGTCTGAGCAGTCTTTTTATCGGGGGTCAATTAGCAGGGGGTTTCTATGTAAGTAGTTACAGAAACTGAATCAAGCTTAATTATTTCCGAGGACACTCTAGACCCTTGTTTAATGGTCTCCATGACTCTGGACAAGGGTCTGGTGATTGACAGTTACATTGTTAAAAAAGCAACTAAACAAAAACGTTTCAGACTAGTTAAATAAAAACAGTAACAGATACAAGCTGTCCCCCAGATGTGGTTTACTATATGGCTAACACAAACTATTTTTTCATGAAAAAAAAAAACAAGCAAGTTTACAAAAACAGATAGCTATATAAGAATAAAAAACCAAAATAGACGAACAGTTGTTCATGTACAAGATCTACTATGTGGCCTTTCACAGAAGAAATAAATTTAAAAAAAATACTATACATTTGATTTCAGACCTTATTCGGATTTCCTTCACTGCCTTAGCAGTGCTCTTTATAGTATAAGAAAGTTCAAAATCATACATTACATTGATTTGTCACATCTTCTTTGTTCCTTTCATTGGGAGCAATTCCCGTGACTGGTTTTGTGCCATTGGTGTGTTTGTTTGTTTGTTCGTTTAGTTTTTTTCTACAGGGTGCATGCACTCAAGAAAAAGAGAGAGAGAGAGAGAGAGGGGAAAGTGAGAAGTTTCTACCCCTGGGGGGGGTGGATGGCCACATCTCAATCCCTTCTCTTGCGTTCTTCTCTCAGGATTTTGGGCACACACGTACATCTGCCATGATTTTCAGGCTGTTGGGTCTGGGACTCGAACTGCAAAGTCAGCCATGTGAAATCCAGCGCCTTACCCTCTTTTTTTTTTTTTGGCCTGACAGCTCTTCTTTTTTTTTTTGGAGAGGTTTTTGCTATAGGGCGCGTGCACTCGCCAGACAGACAGAGAAACACAGAGAGATAGAAAGCAAGAAATCATCCCCCAGGGGGGATGGCCACGTCACAATCTCTTCTC
>NW_006159526.1:1652482-1655973 GCF_000334495.1 Tupaia belangeri chinensis | reverse complement strand
TTTTTTTTTTTTTTTGGAGATTTTTGCTATAGAGCGCATGTACTCGCCAAAAAGACAGAGACAGAGAGACAGGTCTGGGACTTGAGCTGTGGTCAGCATTGTGGGAGTCCAGTGCCCAAACCCGATGCTACCTGCCAGCCCCAACAAATGACGTTTCTTAGAAAATTTTTATTTCCTAGTTTAGATAAGTCAACATTCTTTGGGCCTATCAAAAAAAAAAAAAAAAAGTTCTTGGGAGCAGTAGATGGTGATGGTGTAATGGTTATGTTGCTGGACTCCCACATAGTCAACCATGGTTCAAGTCCCAGACCCAACGGCATAAAAGTCACACCAGGTGCATGTGTATGTGTGCTCAAAAATCCTGAGAAAATGGGAACCAGCAGTTAGCGTAATGGCTATGTCGCTGGACTCCCACGTAATCGACCGCAGTTTGTGTCCCGGACCCGGTGGCTTAAAACTCACGCTGGGCGCGTGTGTGTGCATGCCCAAGATCCCGAGAGGAGAATGGAGGAGAAGGGATTGCGGCGTGACCATCCCCCCTGGGGGGGGATTTCTCATTTCTGTCTTTATGTCTCTCTCTGTCTGTCTGGCGAGCGCACGCGCCCTACAGTGAAAATCTCTCCAAAAAAAAAAAAAAAAATCCTGGGAAAAGAATGGAGGAGGGATTGCAGCATGGCCATCCCCCCAGGGGTGACTTCTTCCTTGCTGTCTCTCTAGTGAGTGCATGTGCCTTATAGCAAAACGTTCTCTGCTCCCTGGGAACCAGCAGTTAGCATAATGGCTATGTCACTGGACTCCCACGTAATCGACCGCAGTTTGTGTCCCGGACCCGGTGGCTTAAAACTCATGCCGGCGCGTGTGCGTGCATGCCTAAGATCCTGAGAGGAGAATGGAGGAGAAGGGATTGCGGCATGGCCATCCCCCCTGGGGGGTGATTTCTCGCTTTCTGTCTCTCTGTCTCTCTGTCTGGCGAGCGCACGCGCCTTATAGTGAAAAAAAACCTCTCCAAAAAATAAAAAATGTTCTCTGTTCCTCTTGACAAACAGATTTAAATCCGAATTCTTGTGTATGAGAGAATAATGCATTTTTAGCTAAAATGTTCTATTTTGTATGCGAATGTTTTTTCACCTGTGCTTGTCTGTCTAGCAAGATGGAATGACTAGGTCAGATACCAACAGTCTCCCATTGTTTCAAAATTTTTCCTTCTAAAGTTTATTGATTTTATTTATAACAGCATGTATGTACGTTAAAGAGAGAGAGGGACAAAAGCACCCATGACAGGACCTTGTCGTTCTGTGGTCCCCTTCCCCCAGCCCTGTAGCTCATCGAGACCTTAGGAGCACTCACAGCTTCTATGTTGCAGGTGGACTGGGCCAGGATCTGAACCCACCATCAGCCATGTGGCTTCCAGCACGGCAGATGAGTACAGTATCAGCTGCCCCACCAAGGCAGGGGCCTGCAGGTGGCTTAGTGGTTAAGGGCACCAGACTCCCACATGGCCGACCGTGTTTTGAGTCCCAGACCTACTGGCTTACTTTCTCGCTTTTCCTCACTCTCTCTCAGTCTGTCCCTTACTGATCTAATTAAAATAAACAAATAAATAAAGCTAAATTAAAAAAAATTCTTTAAAATTTTTAGTTAAACTTCTGCTGGAGTCTCAATTTTCTGTTACAACTCTAGCTAAGACTCAGTTAAATACTCAGGGACTGTGGCCAGCAGATGGCATGGTGGTGAAGGTGCTGGGCTCCTGCATGGCCAACAGTGGTTCGAGTCCTGGACTCAGGTACTTGAAAATGACTCCAGGTATGTATATGTGCGTGCCCAAAATCTCAGGAGGAAAATGGAGGAGAAGGGATTGCAGAGTGGCCATTCCCCCGGGGTGATTTCTCACTTTCCCTCTCACTGGCTCTCTTTTGCTCTCAGGTGAGCTCTAGCGAGAACATGTGCCCTATGGCAAAAACCTGCAGATAAAAGGAAAAGGAAAAAAACAAGACTCTGGCTTATGATGTTTTATTCCCACCCAAAACTGGCCACAGCTGGAAGAACCAAGGAAGAAAAGGAGATAGGGTGGAGAGGAGGGGGTGGTCAGTGTTGACGTCCTCTCAAATCTGCAAATCCAGCATAAGGTGCACATTTAATAACTAATACTGTTCTTTTTTTTTTTTTCTTGGTGGGGTTTTTGCTATAGGGCGCGTGCGCTCGCCAGACACAGAGAGAGAGAGAGAGACAGAGACAGAGAGACAGAAAACGAGAAATCACCCCCCAGGGGGGTGGCCACGCCGCAATCCGTTCTCCTGCGTTCTCCTCTCGGGATCTTGGGCACGCACGCACACGCGCCCGGCGTGAGTTTAAGCCACCAGGTCCGGGACTCGAACCATGGTCAACTACGTGGGAGTCCAGCGACATAGCCATTACGCTAACTGCTGGTCCCACTAATACTGTTCTCTTCAGAATCAACGGGTTCTTTCCTTCCCTACTCTGAACTCTACAAAGGTAATTTACAGGCTTTTGAGGTGAGCACAGACTGGATATCAAAGGTCTCCTTCCAGAAGCAGAACCTGTTGCTGGATGACGTAAGCGTGACAAGAAGCACTGTTCTCCCTTTCCAGTGATGGGGGGCGCTGTGAGAGGAAGTCTCCCTCTTACAGTGGGTAGAGCTGCCAGCTACAGCTTGCATCACCTCTTCTTTGGTCCTGTCTGAGGAGTTCACCCTCCTGTCGGCTCAGAATCGGGCCTTTTATAAACAAGTGTAATCAAGATCAGGGAGATAGCATCCCTGCTGTATAATTATTTTTTGTCTTGTTTGCTCTTCCCAGTCAGAGCTGGACATATAATTATATTTTATATTGTTCTCAGCAAAAGACTTTTATTTATTTATTTTTTGTCATAGGACATGTATACTCACCAGAGAGACAGACAGTGAGAAGGAAAATGAGAAATCACCCCCTAGAGAGGATGGCCATGCTAAAATCCCTTCTCTTCCATTCTCCCCCTGAGATCTTGGGTACACACATACACGTACCTGGTGTGATTTTCTTTCTTTCTTTCTTTCTTTCTTTCTTTTTTTTTTTTTTTAAGCGGTTTTTGCTATAGGGGGCATGCGCTCGCCAGACAGAGAGAGACAGAGAGACAGAAAGTGAGAAATCACCGCCTGGGGGGATAGCCACGCCGCAATCCCTTCTCCTCCGTTCTCCTCTCGGGATCTTGGGCACGCACGCACACGCGCCCAGCGTGAGTTTAAGCCACCGGGTCTAGGGTGCGAACTGCAGTTGACTACTTGGAGTCCAGCAACATAGCCATTACGCTAACTGCTGGCCCCAACCTGGTGTGATTTTCAAGCCACTGGGTCCAGGACTTGAACTGCAGTCAGCCGTGCAGGCGTCTAGTGACATAACCACTATGCCACCTGCTGGCCCCAGCAATTCTTTTCTTTATTATTTTTTAAATTTGCTATAGGGTGTGTGCGCTTGCTAGAGGGAGAGCAGAGGGAA
>NW_006159526.1:1632897-1652436 GCF_000334495.1 Tupaia belangeri chinensis | reverse complement strand
AAGCACTCCTCAGGGAAGATGACCACACCATAATCTCTTCTCCATTTTGGGCACACATGTACATGCGCCTGATATGTTTTCCAAGCTGCAGGGCCCAGGACTCGAACCCTGCATTCAGCCATGTGGGATCCAGCCACTTTAACCCCATGCCACCAACTGGCCCCAAATTTTTATTTTCTAATTTTTCAAGTTTCATAGTGCGTCAGCTAGAAAAGAGACAAAGGAGGTATCAAAATATACCCAACTAGCTGGTTTATAGCATGAGAGCGTTTATTGTCTCCTTGGAGGGAAGTCTAACATTAGATAGCCCCAGAGTAGATCTGGCAGCTTAGCAAAGTCAGGGAGCTTGGTTGGCACCTCTTGACTCTTTTGGACTTGCCCTTGTGGTCACAAGATGATTGCTGCTGTTCCATCCATCACTTGATATCCAGAGCAGGGAGTCAGGGAGGAAGTGGAATGCTAGAAACACAGTGTCTCCCTTTCTTCGTCTGTTCCTCTTTCACTAGGAAGAAAAACCTTTCCCAGAAGCCCACAGCAGCCTTCCTCTTGGACCTCGCCGACCAGAACTGGGTCCACCCTCTGGCAGGGGAATGGGATTGCTCAGACCAGTCATGGGTTGTCCCTTGGTGTTGGGTACATAGCTATTTCACTCTTCTTCAAATTGCCTAGTTGGTTTTGATTGGCACTTTTTCTTTCATTGCACTGTGAATCGCTCCATTTATTTCTTTCAATTAGTAGACCTACCTATTTATGTACATCTTATAATTTTAACAAATGCAGCCCTTGCTCATCCAACGCCACAGTTTATGGCTTCTGCTGACCCTGTCATGTCAGCTGTGTGTGTGTGTGTGTGTGTGTGTGTGTGTGTGTGTGATTTTAATCATTAACTTCTATCCTTTGGGAATGTCTCCGTGGGAATCTTTTAGGACCTACTTTGAAGTCCACTTCTCCCAGGAGGATTTGCCCTGACCTCAGGCAGCACCACACACAGAGGACCACTTAAAAGGTCCAGTGTGGTTTTTTTTTGTTTGTTTTTTTGAGAGTTTTTTGTTAGAGGGTGCGTATGCTTGCCAGAAATACAGAGAGAGACAGAGAGATTTAAAGTGAGAAATCACCCCCCGGGGGGATGGCCACACTGCAATCCTTCTCCTCCATTCTCCTCTCAGGATCTTGGGCAGGCACACACACGCGCCCGGCGTGAGTTTAAGCCACTGGGTCCGGGACACGAACCACAGTCGACTACATGGAAGTTCAGCGACATAGCCATTACGCTAACTGCTGGTCCCTGGTTTTCACTGAAGATAATGAGTATGAACGTTTGCTCTAATTCCTTGAGAGTACAGGCTTGTGGTGAGGATTTCCCAGCAGGTTTGTCTTTCCTCTGCTGTCCCCAGAGCTGAGGCCGAGACAGACCCTGTTTCCCAGGCACATTTTGCCCTATTCTCCCTGTCGAAGGTGGCGCCTTGTCGGGTTGTCAGCTCTAAGCAATGTGGCGATAGTGTCGGAGATGTCTTTCTTCCTTGCCTGGAGCCCTGTCCTCCTCCTGTCCTCCTTCTCCACGGCTACCACAGGGCCCTTCAAGGCCAAGTTCTGGGACACCTGGGATCGGTACCAGGGCAAACCACCAAAGTCAGTGCCATGGTGTCAGTCAGGGACCACACCAACTGTGACAGGCAGAATTTAATGCACGGAATTAGGAGCTTGCGGGGGGAGAGGGGGACACCTCCCCACCCCACGGGGTGTATCCTCCACTGGGGGATGGCCACCCTAAGGTATGATGGAGGTGCTATGGCAAGGAGCAGCTACTACCTCTAAGACGGTTGAGGGAACAAAAGGTTGGAATTCTTTTTCATTTGTAGAGGTTTTTGCCTTGGAGCTCGTGCACTCGCAGGAGACAGATGTGAGAGGGAAAGTGAGAAATCACACACACACACACACACACACACACACATACACACACACATGGTGATGGCCACGCTACAATCCCTTCTCCTCCTGGGATCTTGGGTACACACACACAAGTGCCCAATGTGAGTTTCAAGCCACCGGGTCCAGAACTTGAACCCAGTAAGTCGGCTGGGAGTCCAGCAACGTAACCGGTGTGTCATCTCCTGACCCTGAGGTTGGAGTTCTTGAATCTTTGATGTTTTTTTTTTCTTTTTTTGAGAGGTTTTTGCTATAGGGTGCGTGCGCTCGCCAGACAGACAGAGAGAGACAGAGGACAGAAAGCGAGGAATCACCCCCCAGGGGAGATGGCCACGCCGCAATCCCTTCTCCTCCATTCTCGTCTCGGGATCTTGGGCACGCACACACACGCACCCAGCGTGAGTTTTAAGCCACCGGGTCCGGGACACGAACCGCGGTCGACTACATGGCAGTCCAGCGACATAGCCATTACGCTAACTGCTGGTCCTGAATCTTTGATGTTTTGAAGCTTGGAGGTGAGGCCCTGTGGAGCTGAAACTCAGCCCTGATGAGGGTTCCAGCCAGCTGCTGCTGGTGGCCGGGCAGGCTGGATGAGGCCAGCTCTGCGGGTGCAGGGAAGCCCAGCCTGGTTCATTGCGGAAGCGGCGCTGCGGAAACGGGCTGATGCCAGGCAATGCTGGGCGATGCTGTCCGGACCCGGCCGTGAAGGAGGAGCAGCCCTCTCCCTCACGCAGCCAGCAGCCTCTCTCTCTCTCTCTATTTCCCTCTGATTGGCAGAGCCTGATAAGTGCCACTGGGGAAGCAGAATGTGGAATGCCAAGGCCCAGCCCAGCGCTGAGAGGGGTTCCAACTGAGGGGCCAGCAGTCTTGCTGAGGCTCCCTGCCTCTTTGGAGTCTGCTCTCATTTCTTGCTTCCAATAATTCTTCTTGCTTTGCCTTTTTTTTGTTTGTTTGTTTTAGTTTATTTATTTCTTTTGCGCGAGAGATACAGACAGACAGCACCCGCGACAGGGTCCTCATCCTGCAGTCCACCCCAGCCTTAGCCAGCCCACGTCACAGCGCATGGTCACGGGCCCAGAGCGTACAGGCACACCCTGGGGCATGCACACCAGACCTTCCCTGTGGGCCCAGCATCGCTGTGCTGGTTACCGCTGGGCCCCTGTCTGGACCCCCTTGTCTCCCTGCTGACTCAGTGTTTGAACATAGTGCCAGTCACTGTGGATACTGCCCCAGGGAGCATCCCTCAGGCGCTTGTCCTGCCATGTGGCCAAATATGGGAGGCTCGTTCTTCTCTGGAGGAGGATGAGAGCCTGTTCTCTGAGGCCTGCACTGAGGGGAGGATGAGAGCCTGTTCTCTGAGGTCTGCACTGAGGCAGGACTGACTGCAGGCCCGGAAACAAAGAACAGGTCTAGAGATGTCGAGGCCTGAACTGGATTCTAGGGAGTCTCTGTCTCCTACGTGGGCTCCTGCCCTCTCCCTCAGCCCCAAGATGGAATCTCACCCAGCCAGCCCTGGGGCTCATCCACTGTGCCTTTTCCCACCCAGGTCCTTCTGGTCACCTCATCTTTCATGTCCCCTTCTGAGAGCCGCAGTGGCTCAAACCCCAACCGTGTTCGCATTTTTGGGCCTGACAAGCTGGTGCGGGCAGCAGCCGAGAAGCGCTGGGACCGGGTCAAAATTGTTTGCAGCCAGCCCTACAGCAAGGTACCAAGTGGGAGTTGGGGGCACTCAGTCCTTGATCCTAGTGAAGAGGGAACCAAGGGGCCAGTGTAGAGTCCCAGCAGGCTGAGATGAAGAGGGAACCAAGGGGCCAGTGTAGAGTCCCCCGTGGGACTATAGGGAAGCTGGGTCTGTGCCTTCCCTGTAATGAGTTTGGGATCCTCTCATGATGGGACGCTTGATGCCGGAGAGAGTCTAGGAAGGGTGGGCTGTGAGCTTCCCAGAGGGGAGTTGGAGGAGGATACAGCAGCCTTGCTGGAGAAATAGTCTCACACCGTGGGCCTAGTGGGTACTGTCGTGAGTTCTGGAATCAGACCACCGAGTTCGGATCCTGGCTATCCCACTGTGTGTTCCCCACTTTTTTGTGTGTGTGTGTGGAAGGTTTTTTGCTATAGGGCATGTGTGTTCTCAGGAGAGACAGTGAGAAAGAAAGGAAGAAATTACCCCTCAGGGAAGTGTGGCCATGCAACAATCCCCTCCCCTCCATTCTCCTCCTGGGCCACACATGAACACATATGTGGCATGAGTTTTTAAACTGTCAGATCCAGGACCCTTACTGTGGTCAGCCACGTGGGAGTCCAGTGCCTTAGACCATGGTGCCCCCTGCTGGCTCCTGTGTCCTACTCTGCCGCATTGGCTGCAGGTTAAGGGTGTAGGTGTGGTGGAGAGACCCGAGCCGTGATGGCCCCACACTGGAAGTGGCTTCCTGCCCAAGTAACTGTCCTAGGGCGTCTAGCCCGTCAGCTGGCTTCTCTTCATCAAGTCCTCCGGAATCCTGGCTCCTCCCATCTGGCTTTGATCCAGTAGGTGGAGGGGGAGAGCCCGGAGCAGTGTGGTGTTCAGAGCCGGCACCGACACTCCTTTCTCACAGGCAGGATGGGGGGGTGTGTGGATTTGCTCAGCCGCCCAGCGGACTTGGCCAGCTACAGTGAGGGCTAAGTGAGCTAATGCCCGTGAAGGCCTTAGAGCCGAACCAGACGCAGTTAGGGCCCAGCGACACTAAATATTCTGTTGTCATCACTGTCATCGGGCACTCCTTGGACATGTGTATCCACAGAGGGAGAGTGCAGAGAAGGGCCTCCTCCCTCACGGAAGGGGCCTGGGGCCAGACCTCTGTCCCTGGCCAGCTGCCCTGACTCCCACCCCTCCCTTCCCAGGACACCCCCTATGGCCTGAGCTTCGTGCGGTTTCACAGCCCCCCAGACAAAGACGAGGCAGAGGCCCCATCCCAGGTGAGCCCCACCTGCCTCCCCCAGAGCCTTCTCCCTGCCTCCTCATATACCTGGCAGCAGCCCACCCCCCCACACTGACCTCACGGGTCCTTAGAAGGTGACAGTGACCAAGCTCGGCCAGTTTCGCGTGAAAGAAGAGGATGAGAGTGCCAGCTCCCTGAGGCCCGGGGCTCTCTTCTTTAGCCGAATCAACAAGACAGCCCCACGTGAGTGCAGGGGACCTGGGTCCTGAGCGAGGACAGGTTGAGACCTAGGTGTCTTGTTTGGGGGGAGGAAGGGCTGGGTCTGGGGGAAGAGAAGATGGAGGCCTGGACTCTGAGTCTGGGGAAGGAGGGGCTGGGGGCCAGGACCCCTGGGCCTGGGGGAGGAGGGGCTGGGGGCCAGGACCCCTGGGCCTGGGGGAAGAAGGTATCAGGGGCCAGGACCCCTGGGTCTAGGAGAGGAGGGGCCGGGGGCCAGGACCCCTGGGCCTGGGGGAGGAGGGGCTGGGCCCAGGGCTCTCATATCACTTCTAGGTTGGGGAACAACACAGTGCCTTATAGGGAGGAGGGGAAGGGTCTCAGGGCCCAGCGTGCTCATCCTGGTCCTTTTCTGCCCTGTAGCCACAGCCAGTGACCCAGCAGGCCCCAGCTATGCGGCCGCCACACTCCAGGCCTCGAGTGCTGCCTCCTCTGCCTCTCCAGTGTCCAGAGCCGTGGGCAGTACCTCCAAGGTGAGGTCCACAGACCTGGGTGGAGTGGGGGAGGAGAGGAGCTGGAGGCCTCACCCATCCCTACTCCCTCAGCCTCAGGAGTCTCCCAAAGGGAAGAGGAAGTTAGATCTGAACCAAGAAGAAAGGAAGACCCCCAGCAAGCCATCAGCCCAGACCTCACCCCCTGCTCTCAAGAGACCCAAATGTGAGCAAACTAGATCCCTTTTTCCCATAGGGGCCCAAACTCCTGAGTTCTAGGGGAGGAGGGCCTGGGGGTCTGGGACAGGAGGACTGGGGGCCCGGACTCTGGGTCTGGGGTGGGAGGGCTGGAGCTGCGTCCCAGCGGTGCTCACTGAATCTCTGCTCTTTGCCTTCCCCAGTGCCGGCTCCTACCCGAGCCCCAGCCACAACCGCAGCCTCTGCCCCAACACAGGCAGTGCCAGAGAAACCTCGGGGAGAGGGCACCAAGCCCAAGGGGTCCCGAGCCGGGCCACAGGAGCTGGGGAAGATCCTTCAGGGTGTGGTGGTGGTGCTGAGTGGCTTCCAGAACCCCTTCCGCTCCGAGCTCCGGGACAAGGCCCTCGAGCTGGGAGCCAAGTATCGGCCAGACTGGACTCCGGACAGCACCCACCTCATGTAGGCTGGTGCCCTCCCCTCCCCATGGCTCCCGCTGTGTCCCCGTCTCCTCCGTCTTGCCTCCTCTCTGGGTCTGCCATGTTGTAGTCTCTGTGTCTCCATCTCTCGCTATATCTCTGTCTCCTCGGATCTCTATATCTTCTGCCTCTTCTAAGTCTTACCTCCCTGTCTCCCACCTCTTTCTGTTCCTCCCACGTTTTACTGTCTCTCTCACTCATCTCTCTCTGTCTTCCCTGCTCTCTCCTATCCCCTTTGTTCCTCAGATCACTCCTGACTGACACCCTCCATTCTGCCCCACCAGCTGTGCCTTCGCCAACACCCCCAAGTACAGCCAAGTCCTGGGACTCGGAGGCCGCATTGTGCGTAAAGAGTGGGTGCTGGACTGTCACCGCATGCGGCGGCGGCTGCCCTCCCGGAGGTGAGCCTCGTTGCACACACGTGTGGTGCACACACACTGGACAGCCGGGGGCCAGCAGGCCTCACCTGGGCAGCTGGGGACCAGCAGGCCTCACCTGGACAGCTGGGGGCCAGCAGGCCTCTCCTGGGCAGCTGGGGACCAGCAGGCCTCACCTGGACAGCCGGGGGCCAGTTGGCCTTTCCTGGACAGCCGGGAACCAGCAGGCCTCTCCTGGGCAGCCGGGGGCCAGCAGGCGCCTCCTGAGCCAAGAGTGACCTGAATGCCGGAAATGCCAGAGGCTGATGCCTCCTGACCCCCTCCCACTCCTGGGAGGACTCTGGATCCTGTTTGTCTGAGCCTCAATTCTTCCTCCAGGTACCTCATGGCAGGGCCAGGCTCGAGCAGCGAGGACGAAGGACACTCTCACAGCGGCAGCAGCGAGGATGAGGCCCCCAAGCTTTCCCGGAAGGTCCGATGCCCCTGCCCAGGTTGGGGAGGGTAGAGAGGGAGGACACTGGTCTCTGTGGTGCCCCAAATTCTCCATCCTGCCTCCTGCTGGCAGCTCCCCACTCATACCCTCACCACTCCTGCTTTCTTGCTGACCCGCCCTCCTTCCTCAGCGCCCCCAGACCAAAACCAAGCCTCCTCAGGCAGCTGGACCCAGCTCACCCCAGAAGCCCCCAACCCCCGGAGAGACCAGAGCAGCCTCACCAGAGTCCCAGGAAGACACTGACACTGAGAGGGAGCTGTTAGGTCAGAGGCCAGGCAAGGAGGGTGGGGGTGAGGGGTGGCAGCGCCCGACCTCTGGGTCTGAGGGAGGAGGGCAGCCGGCCTGGGCCCACCTGGATGCCGTAGCGGACATCTCAGACAACAAGGCCGGCGCCTGGCATTGATCGAGCTCCTCCTCACAGAGGGACAGGACAACGGAGCGGAAGACTCCGGGGACACCGAGGATGAACTGAGGAGGTAGGGCAGGGCTGGGGGGAGGGCAGTGGGCCCTGGCTGTGGGGGATCTGCTCTGCACGTCCACCCTCTACCCTCCCTGCTCCCCCAGGGTGGCTGAGCAGAAGGAACAACGGCAGCCCCCTGGCCAGGGGGAGAATGGCGAGGACCCGTACGCAGGCTCCACGGACGAGAACACAGACAATGAGGGTCCCCCAGAGTCCCCCGACCTGCCGGTTCCTGAGCTCCCAGGTTAGAAATCCTCCATCCCCCCAGAGAGGGATTTTGCCCTTCGCACGTCTCGGCTGTGACTTGCCCCAGCCAGTTCTGGGGTTGTGCCGCCCCTTGGCTTGTCTCCCCTCTCCTTCTCTCCCACTCCCTGCTTTGGGCACCTCCGAGCTCACTGCAGGTGTGAGTGGCCCTGTCCTCATGCTGGTGCTGCACCCTCCAGGCACCAGTCACCTCTTTTAAAGTCTGCACATGCCCGACCCCTCTCCTGGGTTCAGTTCTGGTGGGGGGTTAGAGTGAAGCCAGGCATACCAGTGACCTGGGCACCATCCTGTTGGACCCAGCTGGTGGGCACATGGCTCCTCCTGCTCACACGAGCGCCGGGTGCACACGGTCTGTGCGTATTCGCACTTCCAGTGTAACGGACTCAGGAAGGAAGGAGATGGGGAAATACGGGGAGCCTCGGGGTGGAGGGCGTGGCAGTCAGAGCCTGTGGGTCAGGCATGGAGGGGGAAGAACGGCTGGCAGGGCCTGAGCAGAGGTGCCATTGTCACCTGGTACCCCGTGGGGGTGGGCAGGGAAGTACTTTGATCCTTCAAAGTCCTAGAAGTGGCACCAGCAAATTGGTGGTTTGGAAAGTCACATTAAAGGGGAAGAAGAGGTTCCAACTGGTGGCATGGTGGGTAAGGTGGCTAGATCCCACATGGCTGACTGCGCAGTTCAAGTCCCAGACCCGCAGCTTGAGAAATGTGCTGAGGGTGTGTGTGTGTGTGTGTGTGTGCGCACGCGCGTGCACGCACATGCTCTCCAAATCCTGAAAGAAGGGAGAGATGGAGAAGGGATCGTGACACGACCATCCCCATGGGAAGTGCTTTCTCATTTTCCTTTCTTTCGTGTCTCTCTCTGGTGAGTGCATGTTTCCTCTGGTGAAAAAAAAAAGGGAGAAAGAAAGAAAAGAAAAAGGAAGAGGCTTGGCGGTGTCAGTGGTGGCATAGCTCTGTGATGCTGGGCCCACCTGGTAAGATCCCAGGTCTGTGCCCGGAGGCCGCCCTGTACACACAAGGCATGCATGCAGGCTGTCTGGGGCTATGGTACATCATGGCATGAAGACCCAGTTGGGAGTGCCTGTCCCTCATGGAAGGAATAAAATAAATAATTTTTTTTTTTTTTGAGAGGTTTTTGCTATAGGGCACGTGCGCTCGCCAGACAGACAGAGACAGAAAGACAGAAAGCGAGAAATCACCCCCCAGGGGGGATGGTCACGCCACAATCCTTTCTCCTCCATTCTCCTCTCGGGATCTTGGGAACACACTCGATGGCCACGCTGTAATCCCTTCTCCTCTATTCTCCTCTCGGGATCTTGGGCACGCACGCACACGTCACGCACGCACACATGCCTGGCGTGAGTTTAAGCCACCGGGTCTGGGACTCAAACCGCGGTCAACTACATGGGAGTCCAGCGACATAGCCATTACACCAACTGCTGGTCCCAAAATAAATAAATTTTAAAAAGAAACAGGAAGAAGAAAGAGCCATCCTGAAGGTCAGAGCAAGAAAAGACACTGGTAGAAAGGAGTGAGCCGGCCCAGGGGGAGGTGGCCAGCTCTGACGTCACCTGCCGGCCAAGCTAACTCAGAGGCCCAGCCTGTCCAGGAGAAATGTGTTGCAATGATGGCAATTGCGTCTTACCGTTAGAGCAAACAAAGAGACAAACCTCCCCGCTCTCTGTTGGCCTCTGGGCTGAGAACCACTTCAGGCCATCCCCACCCCTGCCAACCGCCTCTCTTGGCTCCACGAGCTCTGTGGCTCCTCGTGGGTGCCTTGCAACTCCATTGTTTTCCGCAGACTTCTTTCAGGGCAAACACTTCTTCCTGTACGGGGAGTTCCCTGGGGACGAGCGGCGGAAGCTCATACGATACGTCACAGCCTTCAATGGGTCAGTCTCTGGGGGTGGGGGTGGAGGAGTGATCGATCCAGGGGAGGGCTCAGGGACATGGAGGGAGAGGGGGTTGTGGGAGGGCAGGAGATCAGGAGGATGAAGAAGGGATGTACTTGGCTGGGTGGGCATAGGCCATGGGGCCCAGATGCCAGCTCTGCCCACTGAGCTGGACAGCCTCAGATCCGTTACTTCCCCTCAGAAGCTCCTGTCCTCTTCTCTGTCCTATGCCCCTTCTGGAAGGAACACTGTGAGGATTAGCCACTGTGGGAGCTGGTGTCATTGTGACGGTGGCAGGCCTGGCCCATCGAGGGGGGAATATAGGCCCCAGGCAGCCTAGTGGGGACTTGGGTGGGGACGGAGAGAGGACAGCCTTTGAGGATGGTTGAGGACTAAGATGGCAAGAGAGGGGACACTGATTCTCTGACGTGCCCTTTGCCTCTTTTCTTCTCTCCTGCCAGGGAGCTCGAGGACTATATGAGTGACCGGGTTCAGTTTGTGATCACAGCACAGGAGTGGGACCCCAGCTTTGAGGAGGTGAGTCCAGAGGGGCAGGGAGAGGGACCCTGCACAGCTTTTGCATCCCCTGCATCCCTTCCTCGGTGGCACATTCCCACGCGGATCCTGCCCACCCTGCAGGCCCTGATGGACAACCCCTCCCTGGCGTTCGTCCGTCCCCGGTGGATCTACAGTTGCAATGAGAAGCAGAAACTCCTTCCCCACCAGCTCTACGGGGTGGTGCCCCAGGCCTGAAGTATGTGCTTATGTCCGTGTACACACACACACACACACACACACACACACACACACACGTTTAATAAAGACGACTCTGTTTGGAGCAGCTGCTCTCTCTCTCGGGGGTCTCCCGGGCCACCGGTTCTGTCTTATGTTTGGTTCCTCTCCCCACTGTGAGGCCGGGTCTCTGAGCTGCCCTGAGGGGTCAGGGAAGGATGTTTAATAAAGACGACTCTGTTTGGAGCAGCTGCTCTCTCTCTCGGGGGTCTCCCGGGCCACCGGTTCTGTCTTATGTTTGGTTCCTCTCCCCACTGTGAGGCCGGGTCTCTGAGCTGCCCTGAGGGGTCAGGGAAGGATGCCGGCCCCGCCATCAGAGATCCGGTAGGGAAGGAACGCTTTTTCTCTTCTCCCTGGCCTCTGCCCTGTCCTGGCCCGGGGCAGGATATTGGGGATCTGACGCCCAGCACTGCCCCCTCCACTTGTTCTAGTATTCTAAGCCATTCCTACGCCTCAGTCTCCCCTTGTGGGTTGTGGGGGAGTAGGGACTTGGATGCTCACAAGGTGTGCCACTCCCTTGATCTCAGCCCTGCCAGGCCAGGGTGCCACGGGGTTTTCTTCCTGGAGTTCAGAAATGGCCGTGGGTTTTACATCACCTAATTTAGGGAGGAGAATGGGGGGGAGGGCATTTTAATCAATCCGCCCAAATTCTGGGCCTCCTTCAGTGCTCCAGCGCATTTAAGGTGGGGACTGAGCTGAGTGCTGGGCAATCCGGGCCGAGGCTGGGTGGCAGGAGGCAGGCCACGGCCAGGACGTGGAAACGAGCCGGAGGTGGTCAGAAGCGCATTGCTACCTCTGGCGGGGAGGCTTTGGGATGGAGTTAGCTGGAAAGGTGGCGCAGTCTTCGCCGCTCTGCTGTCCAGTGCAGGAGCTGCTAGACATGGGTGGCTATTTAAATTTAAACGGATCAGATGGAATGAAAAGTTCATTTCCACAGCCACGCTGGCTACACGTAAGTCCTTCTGGCTACTGCGCTGGACGGCACAGGTGGAGAAGCTTCCCACCATCACTGTGGGACGTGTGTTGGCCGGGGCTGTCCTGAGGGCTGTTGACGCCAGACCAACCAGCTTGGACTTCATCCTGGACTACGTCATGGGAGGTCAGGAAGAGGCTGGAGCAGGGCAAAGGCCAGGTCAGCGGCAGGTTTGAGATCTGACCTTCAGGTAACCGCTTCTGGGATGTTCCAAGCCCATGCCTGACAGTTGCCCTGTCGACCAAGGGCTCCAGTCACCTGCCTTTCCCTTTCTGGACTTCTGTCCAAAGAGGAGATGAGAGCTGCATTGGACTCTTCACTCATTCCTGTTCACTCCCATTCATCACTCACCGTATTAGGCTCCAGGGCTGCTCTGACAAATGACCACACCATAAAGTCTGGAGGTCTGAAATCCGACATGGATATGACAGGGCTAAAAATCAAGCTGCAGGCAGGGCTGCATTCCTTTCAGAGGCTCATGGGGGGAATCTACTTACTAGTCCTTTCTAACTTCTGGAGGCCACGCACAGTCCAGTCCCCTTCCCTGCTGACTGTGACGCTGACCCTGCTGCCTTTTCCAGATTTGAAGACCTGCAGGATTACACTGAGCCCACCTGGATCATCTGGGATAGTCTCCCTGTTTTAAGTCGGACTAACAATCTTAATTCCTAGTTTCATTCTCCTTTGCCACAGAACAGATCCCTAACTTTCTTTCTTTTTTTTTTTTTTTATGGCTTACTGTGTAATTTTATTTTGTATTACATAAATATCAGTCAAATGCACGATAGGGAGATGATGAGCGGTATATGATAAATTCTCTAAAAAGGTGATATGTAGAGCTTCTTAGATTTTTTATTGTATCCAAGAATCAACTAAATAGTTTGTTTAAAAATTTCAAGTTTATAGGCCAAATCACAAACTGTATTTTTTTTTCTTTTTTTTGGGAGGAGGTTTTGTTTTTGTTATAGGGCGTGTGTGCTCGCCAGAAAGACAGAGAGGGACAGAGAGACAGAAAGCGCCACAACCCCTTCTCTTCCATTCCCCTCTCATGATCCTGGGCACGCACACACACGCGCCCGGCGTGAATTTAAGCCACTGGGTCCGGGACTCAAACTGTGGTCGACTACATGGGAGTCCAGCGACACAGCCATTACGCCAACTACTGGTCCCTCACAAACTGCAATTTAGAAAAACTTAGATGGAGCCTAGGAATCAGTACATTATTAAACAACTCAGTGACTGATAAAAGATAGATTACTATGAAGTGAAGTTTGTCCTTGTTTCTTACTTGAACTGCACAAGTGAATGGATGAAAGGTAGGGAGAACGGACATTAGTACTAGAATCAGAGTAGAGGCATAAGCCAAGGCGTTACAGCCTAGCTAAAGACATTCAGATGAGGAAACGCTTCATGGATTAAGCAGAAACATCTGGGGCACAGACTCTTAATACCACTGTTCCAAAAGGGCGAATAATATTATGACAGTGACTTTTTTTGAAAAATGTTGATCAGATGCAATGCAAGCTGGACAGTCAGTTAGAAAGTTCAGAGTGAGGGCCAGTAGGTGATTTAGAGGTTAAGGTGCTGGATTCCACATGGCCACCTGTGCAGTTTCAATCCTGGACCTGGTGGCTAGAAAATCAGGCCGGGCATGTATGCATGCGAGCCCCAAATCCCGAGAGGAGACTGGAGGAGAAGGGACTGTGATGTGGCCATCTTCTCTAGGGGGCAATTTCTTGTTTTCCATCTTTCCCTAAGCACGTGCACCCTGGAGATGGTGCACAACCAGAAGGGTCATTGAATCGTTTCAGGGGTGCCTTAGGGAAGGACATGCTGACGGCCAGCTCCAGAAAACAAAGGTCACTGGCCCAGATCCCTAACTTTCTTGTTCAGCACGTGAACATCTCGGGGAGGCCATGATTCTCTCTACCACACCCACCATGTACAAGACACTAGGGATGCAGTGTGAAAAACAGACACTAGTTGGATTTCACGGGGCTGACTTCGTGCTGGAGGAGAGATGGTGAGCGTGTAATGTGGCACTGGGCGGTGAACGCTGAGAGAGCAGATAAAGCAGGACAATGTGACAGAGATGGGGCAGGGTTGGGTGGTTTCATGGAGAGACGGAGAAAGGCCTCTCAGAGGACTTATCCCTTGCAAGGACCTGGAAGGAGTAGGAGAGTGTCCGGGAGAGCATTTACAGGCTGAGGAAAAGCCTGAAAGGCTCGGCAGCAAATGAGTCTCGGGTGTTCAAGGTGCAGCAGCACAGCCCAGCCTTAGTGCTGGTCTCTTTCACATGCACCTGCGCTCTCTCGTGAAAGGAATAATAAAACGAGAACTGAGGACCAACTATGGCGCAGTGGTAACGCACATATGGCAACTCTGGTTCAAATCCTCGGCCGCACTTAGCCTGAAATATATCAGGCATATACACGAGTGCCCTGGTAGCCTGCAGGAGGGGGATTGGCATGACCAGACCCTCGTGGGACATGCTCCGCTCTCGCTCACTCTCATGTGCATGTGTTCCTTGGTGAATAAAAGGGAAAACATTTGGAGGGGGAAAGAAAGAGTAACAGGGCATTAGGCTCTCAAGAGACGCAGGATCTACCTGGATTCAGCCACTGCCTCATTTGGTTGTGAGTAAATTCATCTCTCCTGGTCTCATTCTCATTTGTACAAAGAAAAGTTGGATCAGATCAACATTTCACAAATGCATTTGTGTCCTTGAAACTTTAATGGAGGCGCTCTCTCTATAGAAACGTGGATACAGGCACGTATCCACTACTGGGTCTGGAGGAGGAAGCAGAGTTCTCACCTCCACCCTCCTCCCAAGACCTATGAGTAGACTGTAGTATAGCCACCTGCTAACTTCCACTTACCTCTGGGTTCTAGCTCTGTGCTTAATACTCCCACAAACCGTCTCATTCCATCCTCCATAACTTTCAGACTCAGTTCAAAAGTGACCTCCTCAAGGCCTTCCCTGACGTCTTCTACGTAATAGGATGTGCCAAGTGTACATTCTTATGATAGAGCATCTTCTCTGTCATAGTTGTAACAAGGTTCATTTATGGTCAGAGTTACCTACCTTCATCTATGAGTTACATTTTTTAATCTCTTAAAGATACTTTCTCTACTTCTGGAGTTACTGAAATAATTTTCCTTTATTTCCATCTAAATGTTTCGCTCTTCAAATTTAAATCTTAAATCACCAGGGACCAGCAGATGGTGTAATGGTTACGTTACTGGACTCCCACGTAGTCCATTGTGGTTCGAGTCCCGGACCTAGTGGCCTAAAACTCAAACCAGGCAAGCATACGTGCATGCATTCTGAGAGGACAATGGAGAAGGGATTGTGGCATGGCCATCCTTCTTGGGGGAGAATTCTTATTTTCTGTCTCTCTGTCTCTGTCTCACTGGCAAGCACATATGCCCTATAGCAGAAAGCACTCTAAAAATAAATAAATAAATCTTAAATTGCCGGAAACTTATTTTATGTATGGTGTGAGGTAGGAATCTATTAGTTTCCAATTGCTGCTCTAACAAATTAGCACAAGCTTAGTGGCTTTAAACAACACATACTAACTCTTGTGGTTTTGGAGGTGTCAGCAGGGCTGTGTTCCTTCTGGAGGTTTTTTCTTTCCTAGTTTCTAGGAAAAACCCTCGACTTGGGGTGTTTGATCACTCTAATCTCTACTTCCATCATTATATCTCCCTTTACTCTTCCGCTTTCCTCCTTCCAATGGAAGGACCCTCGTGATTATATTGGGCCTACCCGGATCAATGAGACAATCTCTCAATCTCAGAACAGGATCCTTGACCACATCTGCAAAGTTCCTTTTGCTATGTGTATGCTAACAAACAGGTTTTGGGAATCAGAACACAAACATCTGTGGGAGCCATTCTATCTGCTATAGGTCCCATTTAAAATTTTCCCCCATAGGGACCAGCAGTTAGCATAATGGCTATGTTGCTGGACTCCCATGTAGCTGACCATGGTTCGAGTCCCGGACACGGTGGCTTAAACTCACGCCGGGTGCGTGTGCATGCGTGCCCAAGATCCCGAGAGGAGAATGAAGGAGAAGGGATTGCAGCATGGCCATCCCCCCTGGGGAGTGATTTCTCGCTTTCTGTCTCTCTGTCTCTCTCTGTCTGTCTGGCAAGCACACGCGCCCTATAGCAAAAACCTCAAAAAAAAAAACAATTTCCCCCCCTATCTCTCAGACTGTTTTGATTAGTCTGTCCTTACACATCCACAGCAAAGATTGGCCAACAACCCATAGGTGAAATCCAGCCTACCTGATCTTTCTGTAAATAAAGGTTTTTGGTGTTTTTTTTTTTTTTTTTTGAGAGTTTTTTGCTATAGGGCGTGTGTGCTCGCCAGACAGAGAGAGACAGAGAGACAAAAAGCGAGAAATCACCCCCCAGGGGGGATGGCCATGCCGCAATCCCTTCGCCTCCATTCTCCTCTTGGAATCTTGGGCGCACGCACACACATGTACCTGGCATGAGTTTAAGCCACGGGGTCGAACCACGGTCGACTACACAGGAGTCCAGCGACATAGCCATCATGCCAACTACTGGTCCTGGTAAATAAAGTTTTATTGGAACTCAGCCAAACTCACTCATTTCTGTCTAGCAGCTTTTAATGTGTATAGCAGCTTTTCTGCTACAGGAGCAAGGGCAAGGTAATTGTGGCAGACACCATATGGCCTGCAAAACCTCTCTCTCTCTCATATATATATATATACACATACACACACACGCACACACACTTGTGTGGCCCTTTAAAGAAGTTTGTCATTTCTGAGCTATAAGTAAGGTTTGCCACGTGTTAGTATGAGCACAGGTCTGTTTCTGAGCCTCAGTTCTCTTCCAGTGGTCTGTTCCCAAGCCACCACCACAGACTCCATTACTACAACTTTGTGATAAATACTTGTGTTTGGGGGTAGGGGACCAGACTCCCCTCTCTTCTAAATGGGCATGGCTTAGTCTTTCTTTTTCGGCTACTACTCGATTAATGTCCACTTTCCTCACTAAACCAGGTCTGCCTTCACTGCTGTGTCCCTAATGCCCCATGATACAGGGCCCAGCACACAGTAGGTGTATCATACATACCTGAACAAAAAGCAGCTCAGTATTAACTTGTTCACTCTTATTACTTTTTGAATTTGCAGGGCATATGGGAACCAGCAGTTAGCATAATGGCTATGTCGCTGGACTCCCACGTAGTCGACTGTGGTTCGAGTTCTGGACGGGGTGGCTTAAACTGATGCCGGGCGTGTGTGTGTGCGCGTGCCCAAGATCCAGAGAGGAGAATGGAGGAGAAGGGATTGCGGCGTGGCCATCCCTCCTGGGGAGTGATTTCTCGCTTTCTGTCTTTCTGTTTCTCTCTGTCTGTCTGGCGAGCGCACACGCCCTATAGCAAAAACCTCTGTTAAAAAAAAAAAAAAATTGCAGGGCATGTGTGCTTGCCTGAGAAAGAGGAAGAGGGACAGTGACCTCCTAGGGAATGGTCACACGGCAGTCCTTTCTCCTCCATTTCTCTGCCCCTTGTTTCAGGATTTGGGGCATGTACACATATGTGCCTGGCATGTTTCTCAAACCTCAAACTATGTGGCTGACCATGTGGGATCCAGCCTCCTTAACCGTCATGCCACGGACCGGCCCATCACCCTTATCTTACAATGTGAGAAGCAGGTTTGACTTTGCCCAAGGTGGTGCTTACCCCCACTTTACACCTAAGGTATCTGAGTCCAGAGCAGTGACAGTTTGTCCAAGGCCTGAAACTCGTGAGAAGTAAATGATGATCAGGCCTGGCTCCACAGCTTGGGCTTTTAAACATGTTTGTACCTCAGTGGTTTACCCTTTGCTCTGCTTTTATCACCTGGTATATCCCAGGGCTCTTCCACCTCCGGACATAGGCTGTTCTCCCCACAGCTACGTGGCCTGGCTGTGTGGTGATTCATGAGCTGTCCCCCGCCGACGGGCCCTTGGTCATTTCCAGTGGTTGGCCACGACCATCTCACCACAGTGAGTGTCCTTACCTTTACTGCCGTCCTCACATGCGGAGTTTATAGGGTAAATTCCTGTAAGGGGAACAGTTAGAACGAACACGGGTAAACTCTTTTAGATACAGTCATATGGCCGAAGTGGAGACACAACCCTTCAGCAATGAATCTGCCCGCAGCTCGCACCAGTCCGGGATGCAAGCAGTCTTGTCACCGTAGCCATGTAAACGGATGGGGAGACTCGGGGCCAGCACCATCAAACCACAGTTCCAGATCTTTGGGATCCAGGGCTAACTACCTCCCCGCCCCAGTCAGTGGGCCGAGTTCCTCAGCCTCTAAATTCAGTCCAGTGTAAGTGGCAGTTTCTCTTCCTGCCAGCTTTCTATCCGGAAGAGGCAAGTCCAAACAGCCTGGCCAAGAATCCCACCTTTTATTGACCAGGGCTGGCAGCAGAGGGGGGCAGTGAGCCATGGGGAAGTCTCTCTCCCTGGGGCCCTCTGCTGGGTAGTGGCTGTGTTGATGAAGGAGCAGGAGGCGTCTTTGGCCAAAGGCCTGGCTGCAGCTGGAGCATGGATGCTGGGCCGTGGCCTGGCTGCCCGGTGCAGTGGCGAGATCGTGACATAGGTGACATAGCTTGGAAGGAAATGAGAAGGCCTTGGGGCAGTGCTGGCAAGGATAAGGGTAGGCCTCAGTGGCATGATGCATGTGGCAGTGGGCTGCCAGCTGGGAAGGGTAGCAGAAGGACTTGGGGCAGTGGGGGCACGGGTAGGGGCAGGCAGGTGTGTGGGTCCAAAGTTGGGCTGCCAGCTTGGAGCGGTGGCTGAAGGCCTTGGGGCAGTGCGGGCATGCATGCCAGCGAGCGCCACTGTGTGTGAGGCGGTGGGCTGCCAGCTTGGATGGATAGGAGAAGGCCTTGTCACAATCCAGGCAGCGGTGCTGGCGCTGGGGTGGGGGCCACTGCAGGCCAGGGAAGGTGTGGCCCTGGACACGGAGGGCCCTGGAGCCGACAGGCTGGGTTTCTGTGGGGGCCCTGGTGTGGAGCTGGGGGGACAGGAGGGCCAGTGGGCTCCAGGAAGGAGCCTAGGCCAGGCTCTGCCACCATCTCGATAGCTGAGAGGCTCCTCGAAGTGTATTTGGACACCTCAGATGTCACACTGAGATTCCCCAAATAGCATGGTCATGCCCCCATGGAGTATTCGAGGGGGATCCAGAGGGTTACTTCCAGGATCCCCCAAACTACTAAGGTGTTGGTTTCTAATACCTTCCCAGGATCACCCTGAATCCTGCATGTTATCCTCGCTGTCACTCCTGTAATTTCCTAAGCCCCCCCCAAAAATCACGTAAAGTTCCCCAAAGCCAAACGAGAGGATTCTCCAGAACTGCATTTGGAGATCCCAAGTATTCCTCACCCTGGGCCCTCAAACTTTCATCCTGAAATTCCCCCAAACTGTGATTCTCTCAGCCCATGTTCCTGGCGGCTGCTCCCGCTCACCAGCGGGACGCTCTCACCTTCTCCTTTGGTCCCTTGCTCCTTGCCAGTAGGAACAGACTTGGTGCCTCGCTCCAGCATCTTGCAGGCACAGGAACCTACAGGCAGAGCATGGGCGGGGATGACGCAGGCGATTACGCGGCTGATGGGTACAGTGTTGGAGGACCAGAACTCAGGGGTTTGGGGAGCTGGGTCTACCTAAGCCTGGATCCCAAGGCAAAGGCAAAGGCAAACGTAGCAGCGAGCGGAGCCTAAGGGTAGGCGGGTTATTCAAATATAAAGGCAGTCCCTTTGCTGCTTAAGCTCAAGGTTGGAGTCTGAGCCTCTACAACTCAAAGTCAGGGGCCATCCGGAGCTTGGGGCGGGTGAGGTCTACGTCCAGAAGAGGGTAGAACCTTTTCCCTAAGACCCTCCGGCCGCGATGGAGTGGACGGGGCTATGCAAATAGGCCCAAAACCGGCGGCTCCACAACTCACTCAGGGGCGGGGCCTCCCGGCAGAGTGGGCGGGCATCCTGCCACTCTGCCCTAGGGGCGGGGCCCATGAGCGCCGTGGGCGGGGGTTCACGGC
>NW_006159526.1:1623468-1632753 GCF_000334495.1 Tupaia belangeri chinensis | reverse complement strand
CCGTGCGGAGCGGGGGGCCACCCTGCCACTCTGCCCTAGGGGCGGGGCCTATGAGCGCAGTGGGCGGGGTTTCACGTCGACCAGGTAGCTCTACCCGGCTTCTGGCTCTCAGTCGTTTCATGCCGCGTCCACCGCTTCCTTGTCGCTAAATTCCATCCCCGCCGTGGACTGGGGCCATAGAGGACAGAGTCACTTGGAAAAAGATACAGAAGGAACGTGGTGTGTGTTGCGTTCCAGAGACCTCATTATTGAACTTTCCCCTCCGGCTCCCAAGCGTCCGGGACTCAATGCATCCCTTGGGATTCTGACATTTGGGCACCGATGTACAGTCCCTCGTACCTAGGCATCCGAACCCGATCAGTCCTTCTCTGGGAGATCCTGGCTTTCGGCCCCCGTGGGAAGGCCCCTCCTGGGGGGCGGGGCTCCGGGCCCCCCGCCCCTCCCGCTGCCGCTGCTTCGCTGCCCTCGTACCCCGAGGATCTGCACTTCCCGGTCGCGCCCGGCGACCGCGGAGAAGAAGGGAATGCGCGCGTGCTGCCTGGCCCAGCTTCATATCTATCCGCCTCCTCCCACGCTGGGCCAGAAGGGGTGCCCGCGCGCATGCGCAATCGCTGTTACCCGCGGGGGCGGTAGGGGAAGGCGGAATGGAAGGAGGGGGTGGGTGCGCCAAGCGGCAAGTTGGTGAACAAGCGCGATGTTCCCGGTCAAAGGACTTGCAGGAAAGTGCGCGATGTTCCCGGTCAAAGGACTGTAGGAACGTGTACAGCCTAACCCGGGCCTGAGGTGGCTGATGGAGTCAAGCACGTGCAGGACTAGCGTGGACAACCTGTGCTTGGAGATCAGTGAGACGGTTCCCAGCATAAGCACCCCTATTTGTTATGTTCTTGTTTTTGAGAATTCAAAAGCTCGCAGTTTCAAAAGCTCGCTGCCCATTTGTCTCCTCAAAGAATCTGCAAAACACCTGGCCAGTCTCTAGAGGACGGGCGGGGCCTCTGGGTTCAGAGCGAGTTGGTGTCCAATAAAGGGCACGTTATTTGCATGCCTCGCTGGCACATACCGCCATGGGGTGACTCAAGATTCTCGGCCCCTCCCTCCATGCTACATCCCTTTCCCAGGCCTGAGTGGTCTTGAGTGGTCAGGCACCAGATGGCAGGTGACATGGTATATTCTTCCAGGGTGGTGACAGTGCACTTTCTCCTCCCGCGTTGGAATGGTGATAAAGTGCCCATAAAAATCTTCTGCACAGGACTAGCAGTTAGTGTAGTGGCTATGTTGCTGGACTCCCATGTAGTCGACTGTGGTTCGAGTCCTGGACCCGGTGGCTTAAACTCAGGCCGGGCGCGTGTGCATGCGTGCCCAAGATCCCGAGAGGAGAAGGGATTGCGGCGTGGCCATCCCCCCTGGGGGGTGATTTCTCACTTTCTGTCTCTCTGTCTCTCTGTCTTTCTGGCGAGTACACGCACCCTATAGCAAAAACCTCTCCAAAAAAGAAAATCATCTGCAGTGGATGGGTCTCCTGCTTGGTAAATCACAAGGTCTGGTGGGCCGTGGGAGCCATGGAGTTATTTGGTTGAGTCTTTTGGGCTGTGGAGCCAGATTGCCCAGGTAACTGGTTTGGAATCTTGTCTCTGCCACTTTCTAGCTATGTGATGTTGAGCAAGTCACTTCATCTTTATGGGCCTCAGCTTCCTCACCTACAAAACAGAGTATTGTTAGGGTTAAATATAATAATCAATGGGAAGTATTTATTAAAAAAGTGCCTAGTGTGCACATTTTAATATTGTAAACATTGTTTTTGGGTTTTATCATGCTTTTTACTAGGGATCAGAGTTGTCCCAGGAATAAGTGTACAGGTGGAGAGTGTGGGGAGCCGCCCACATCAAAATGGCTGCCATGACCTTCACTGCTTAAAAATGGCCGGTGCGACCTTGACACAGACACCAGGAATGCAGACCCCCTGGTTCACACAGAGCTGACAGGTCCTCAATAAGGTCCGCTGTAAACCCCGCCTACCTCCCTCTGCCTTGTGTATATAAGAAAGCGCTCTAGCCCTCAATAAATGAGCTAAACCTTTACATCAAGAGCTGTGACACTGTGTGAGCTGTGATACTTCTTTCGCTCCCGTGCTGAGACGCTGCGCCGGTTCCAGACCTCAGCCCCCTCACTCGAGTTTCCCTGCCCGATTAGTCCCGCGGGTTCGGGACATTCGTGTTCAGGAGGATCTCTCCTATCCCATCATGCCATGCTCTGGACTCAGTCCTTCCTTCCAGGTCTTGTCTGTTCCATGGTCAGCATTTGGACTAGTTATTCCCTCAGCTTCCATTGCCTGACTTCTACCTCCGGTTCCAGTTCTATAATGTTACCATCCCAGAGAGCTTCTCTGCTCACCCTACTTTAGGGAGCGCCCCCTTCCTCCAGTCCTCTCTGTTCCCTCCCACTTGCACCTAACACCATCTGCCTGTCTTCTAGAACATATGCTTTGTTAAATGGACTTATTAATCTTGTTCAGCATCTAGAATGGGGCCTAGCACATAGGTGTTCAGTAAATGTGTGTCTAGTAAATACTTGAAAGAGGGGATGGCAGATGGCATGGTGGTTGGAACACTATACTCCCACATGGCCGACCGGGTTCAAGTCCTGGACCTGGTGACTTGCTTTCTCAATTTCCCTCTCTCTCTTTGGTCAAATGAATAATAGTAGTGATAATAAATAAAATTAAATAAATAATTCTTTAAACAAGTACTTGGAAAAACTAACTGGAATTCCTCTATGACAATAAGGTAGAACAATGGGAAGGATGTGGATCTTGAGGTTAAAGAGCTTGGAAAGGGGCCTAAGGTACAGGAAGTGTTGGGAACTAGTTTAAGGTTCCATATACTTTTACATTTTTTTTTTTTGGAGAGGTTTTCGCTATATAGGGCGTGTGCGCTCACCAGACAGAGAGAGACAGAGAGACAGAAAGCGAGAAATCACCCCCCGGGGCAATGGCCATGCCGCAATCCCTTCTCCATTCTCCTCTCAGGATCTTGGGTACGCACGCACACGTGCTCGGCATGAGTTTTAAGGCACCGGGTCCGGGACTCAAACCGTGGTCGACTACATAGGAGTCTAGCAACATAGCCATTACGCTAACTGCTGGTCCCCCTAATGTGATTTCCAAGCCACTGGGTCTGGGACGCGAACCATGGTTGGTTATGTGGGAGTTTGGTGATGTAACCACTATGTCATCTGCTGGTCTCAAAATAATTCCTTCTAAAAAGTACAGGGTCAGCAGATGGTATCGTGGTTAAGGCTAAGGTGCTAAAGGTACTATGGATGTGTTTCTTTTCTTTGTTTGAAGAGAGTCCTCATATTTTTTTTTTAACCAAAAAACAGTTGTACTTTTCGATTTATTTTTTATTTTTATTTTTTTGAGAGATTTTTTGCTATAGGGTGCTTGTGCTTGCCAGAGAGGCAGAGAGAGACAGAAAGTGAGAAATCACCCTTCTGGCGGGATGGCCACACTGCAATCCGTTCTCCTCCATTTTGTTCTTGACATTTTGGTTGATTGCGGTTTGAGTCCTGGACTTAGTGACTTGAAACTCATACCGGGCATGTGTGCGTGTGTTTACTTTATTAATCCTCTCACGAAAAATCCACAGCATCCCTGCCAATGATGACTGCAGAATCTTTTTTTTTTTCCTGGAGAGATTTTTTGCTATCTGTGGCATGCCCATTCCCCCTTGAGGGGTGATTTCTCACTTTCTGTCTCTCTGTGTTTCTACAAGCACACATTCCCTATAGCAATAAATCTTTCTAAATTTTTTAAAATTACAGTCATTTCTTCATGTTATCACATACACCCTCAATCATCAGTGTTCAGATTTCCCCAACAGCCTGCTTCATATCGGTTTTTTTTTTTTTTTGAGAGGTTCTTGCTATAGGTCACGTGTGCTCACCAGAAAGACAGAGAGAGACAAAGAGACAGAAAGCGAGAAATCACCCCTCAGGGGGCATGGCCACGCCGCAATCCCTTCTCCTCCATTCTCCTCTCGGGATCTTGGGCACGCACACACACGCGCCCAGCGTGAGTTTTAAGCCACCGGGTCCGGGACGCGAACCGTGGTCGACCACGTGGGAGTCCAGCGACATAGCCATTACGCTATCTGCTGGTTCCCCAGGACTACAGAATCTTTCTGCCAGCAGCACCATTTGCCTCTGCAGTCTCCCTGACTTTCTTCATTCTGCTCTTGTGTTCCTTTCATTGTTTTCTGGAGGCCTTTTTCGTCTCATGCAGGCCGTGTTTTGCAAGCGTATGTTTGGATTCCTTTTTCTTTGCATAATCCAAAGAATCATAAATCATGCCAAAACCTGTCACCTTGCCAGTACCAAAACGGGTTCTGGACGCAAACACAAAGATGCCATTTGGCGTCGTCCTAAGAAGTGTTTCTCGAATTTCTGTCTTAGGTACTGTTGCCTTCCAGGGTGAAGGACGTTGATGACCGTTTGTTTCCTCTGAAGTCGTCGGTTGGCCATGACTTTTCCGGTGTGGGTAGTTACTGTGTCATTCATGATGCTGGCCAACCCTCAGGCAGCCAGGGAGAAAAGGAGTATATTCAATAAAAATTGTCAATTATTCTTGGTTAATTTAAATCAAGATTAAAAGAAAAATTTCCTATAGGACCTGTGCACTCATTGGACAGAGAGTGGGAAAGTGCGAAATACCCCCAGGGGGATGGTCACGCCATAATCCCTTCTCCTTCAGTCTCCTCTTAGGATTTTGGGCACGTGCACACACATGCCCAGTGTCCTTTTTCAAGCCACCAGCTGGAGGTTTAGCAGGACCGAAGCCATTTTGAGATGAACAAAGGCCACTGATGAGAACAATCTGCCCAAGTCCTGGGTTGTGGGTGGTGTGATTGAGGAATGGTCAGACGAGAAACTAGGAATGGGGATTTGAAGAAAAACAGGAATCAGAATAATTGCTCAAAGGACGGTGATTGATTTGGATGGATTGTAGTGAGGCGTGGTCTGTGCGGCCTTGTGCTTGCATCTAGAAATACCGAACACATGCTGAGTTCTGGAAACCGTTTGTTGGTGCTTGCTGCCAGTCTCCCTGTAACCTGGTTACAGAAATAAACTCCCTTGTTCTCCAGCCTCTACCTCTCATTGTCTTGACCAGAACTAGAAGCAGCCAGACTTAGTTTGCCTGTAGCAATAGAGGGCGAGAGAGAGAGAGAGACAGAGAGAGAGAGAGAGAGACCCTTAATAGGGTCTTGTCAGGCCACAACCCCTTTCCTTCCTGCAGCCTTCCGGCTCGTATAGATCGTTTATTTATTTATTTTTTTTGAAAAAGAAAATCAGATCACTTTAATGAATTAAATTAAATTAAATTAATTTATTTTGGAGAGGTTTTTGCTATAGGGTGCATGTGCTCACCAGAAAGAGAGAGACAGAGAGACAGAAAGAGAAAAATCTCCCCCTTGGGGGGGATGATCACACCAAAATCTCTTCTCCTCCATTCTCCTCTTGGGATCTTGGGTACACACGCACACACGCCTGGCGTAAATTTAATAAGCCACCGGGTCCAGGATTCAAACCGTGGTCGACTACATGGGAGTCCAGCGACATAGCCATTATGCTCACTGCTGGTCCCTCCCAGATCACTTTTATTGATGCAACAGTAGACCAACCCAGGTTTGGAAGGGATGATGACGTTAATACAGTAATTGTCATCAAAGCAAGTGAAAATACAAAGGTATCTGAAATGGCTTTACAGTGGCATGATGCCTTAATAAATGAAGGAAACGGGTTGCTCACGAATCGCTCTCTCGTCTCGTATTCTTCACGAAGTCTTCTCCTTTCTCGATTGAGGCTCTCAGCTCAGGAGTGGCTTCGGCTATCATCTCTTCGAAAGAGGGGACTTTGCCAGTGCTGAGAGTCTTCGCGATGCCCTTTTCCCTGAGCAGTAACAGTGTGGAGAAATAGGTACCGACTGTCTCCTGTGACTTAACAAAGGAACACTCGACAACTCCTTCCTTTCCATTCGCTGTGTTCACAAGGGAGAAGACCAAGCGGGCGCCCGCATATGCCGTGGACAGAGTGGCAGCGCCTGCTCCAGCTTTAGCCTTGAGCACTCCGTGCCTGCCTTCTGGATGCGTCCAGTGAGCGTTGTCAGCAGGTCCTGGGGAAAGTCCACCTGGGCCTGCACTGAGAGGTCATGGGGGTGGTGGTCTTCCCAGCATGGACACCAATTACTGGAATGCTGACTCAAGCTGGATCCAAATTCTTCAGTTCTCCAACGGAAGTGTTGGCTCTGACAGTGTCCAGGGTTGTCACACCAAAGATTTTATCAGGACTGTATACTCCATGTTTCTTGAAAACTGCCGATGTGATCGGGATGGTGGAATGAACTGGGTTGGCGATGACACAGATCATGGCTTCAGGACAGTGCTGGGCACAGGCTGCGGCCAGGGTGGCCCTGATTGTGGCATTGGTGTTGAACAGATCATCTCATGTCTTGCCTGGTTTTCCGGGGACTCCGGCTGGAACAGCCACCATATCGCAAATTTTCAGGCAGTCTGGCAGCTGTTCGCGCCCAAGGTAGCCTTTCCCATTCACTCTGGTTTCAATGTGGCTCAGGTCTGCAGCCACCCTGGGCGTATAAGCAATATCGCAGAGGGTCAGTGGGCTCACTAAGGGGCTGTTCTTAATTAAGGAGAAGCGAAAGAGGCTGCCCAATTCCTCCGGAAGCCCCTAGCACGGCTACTTCAGCATTATTCTGGGCCGAGGTACTGAAGCTGCAGTGGTAGTGCTGCTGGCAGGCCAGGCCAGGGCAGAGAGCATGGCTGGGGCGGCCGGGACGTGGACCGGTTGGCTCAGGAGCTGGTGGCGAGCCAGTGATTCCAACGACCTCCACACTGTGCCCAGCTCATAAAGATCTTGCACACAAACACGTGTGCCTGGCATGTTTTCAGGCCAACCTGGGGATCCAGACGTGTGGTCGGCCATGTGCTCCCAGCATTGCCGTTCAGTGTGTTACCATCAGCACCACTAGGCTGGGCCCAGAGCAGTTTTTTAAGAGGAGGTGCTTCTGTTTTCCTTGTAGAGGAGGGGAAAATGAGGCACAGAGAGGAAGGTCATGTGTGGTTGGCGCATGAGCCCTAGAGCAGTGGCCCCCAATCTTTTTGATACCAGAGGCTGGTTTCATGGAAGACAACTTTTCCACTGACGGGGGGGGGGGGGGGGAAAAGTAGGGTTTGTGGGGGGGGGGGAGAAATGGATGGTTTTGGGATGATTCAAGTGCATTACATTTATTATGCATTTTATTTCTATTATTATGGCATTGTCATATATTAGGCCATCGGGAAAGGCATGATGTATTTTTCTATGCAAAGATAGGTCATGACTTTCCCAATGACCCAGTATAATGAAAATAACTATAGAACTTACCATAATGCAGAACCAGTGGGAGCCCTGAGCCTCTTTTCCTGCAACTAGATGTCCCATCTGGGGGCTCCTATGAGAATCTGATGCTGCGGCTGATCAGACAGGAGGCAGTATGCAGGTGATTGTGTGAGCAATGGGAAGCGGCTGTAAATACAGATGACGCGTCCATTGCCGGACACATCAGCTGCTGCTCACCTCCTGCTGTGTGGCCTGGTTCCTAACAGGCCACAGAGTGGTATGGATCCCTGGCCAGGGGGTTAGAGACCTCTGCCCTATAGTGAATGTAAATAAATAAATAAAGAATGTTGTTGCTGGGAACCTTTGCTCAGAAACTGCAGCCTGAGCTGGAAATTGAGGCTACTTCTCTGTGACAAAGTGACTTAGCCCCTCTAGACAGGAGTAGAAAGTCCCATTCTCACTGCTGATGAATCCAAAGAGCAAATTTTCTGGGGCCGGCCCCATAGCCTAGTGGTTAAGGAGGCTGGATCCCACATGGCTGACCTGGGTTTGAGTCTCAGCTCCCTGCAGCCTAAAATCATACCAGGTCCATGTGTATGCATATTCAAAACCCTGACAGGATGGAGATGGGAGAAGAGGAAACACACTAGGTGCATGTATATGCATGTTCAAAATCCTGACAGGAGGCCAGCAGGTGGCATGGTGGTTAAGGCACTGGACACTTCCACATGGCTGAGCATGGTTTGAGTCCCAGACCTGGTGGCTTACTTTCTCACTTTCCCTCTCTCTCTGCGTGTGTCTCTCTCTGGTCCAATTACAATAAATGAAGGAGGGGGACCAGCAGGTGGCACGGTGGTTAAGGCGCTGGACACTCCCACATGGCTGACTGTGGTTTGACTCCTGGACATGGTGGCTTCTTTCTCACTCCCCCCCACCCCCTCTATCTTTGTGTCTCTTTTTCTGGTCAAATTAAAATAAATGACTAAATTTAAAAATTTTTTTTAAAAAGGATGAATAAATAAAATAATTCTTTAAACAAAATCCTGACAGGATGGAGGTGTAGAAAAGCGATTTCAGCATGCCCATGCCCCATGGTGGGTGGAGTGCTTTTCCCTTCTCTCTCTGTCTCTCCATGTCTCTCTGGCCAGTGCACACATCTCTGGCAATAATAATAATAATAAAAGCTGTTTTAGAGATTCACACCCAACAGAAGGCGAATGATCCCGACCTGATTTTGCAAGATTTTGTAAATGTATATGGTATATGCATGTCTATGTGTGTGTGTACTATGATTTGGGGGGAAGAAACATTACCGATAAGAGGCTTAAGCACTGGGATCGAGTGCTGTTAACCAGGTACCCACCACAGAATGCCTTAAGCCGCTGGTGACCTAGAACCAAACGTCTGTTCTTTAAATCAATGATTATCCAGCCACGGATTTTTTTTCTATAAAGTGATCCCGTGGCTCAGTGAATTGGGCCTTCTTGTTGGGTTTCTCCTTTCCGTTTCTGCATGAGTATCTGCGAGAGTCTCAGGGCGTCTCTTTTCCGCTCTGCGTGTCTTCCTGTCTGTTTCTCAGGGTCTCCCTGCTGGTCGTCCTCCACTGGGGCCGCTCTCCCTGGCTCCGCTAAGCCGCGACCTCCGCTGGTGTTTCGGTGGTTCGGGGCCCCTTTAAGGCGGGCCCCGCCCTCGCCCCGCCCTCTCCCGGGTTAGCCTGGGTGCACCCAGCTTCGGCCGGCGCTCCGCCTGGGCTCAGTCTGGACCTGGCTGTGCACGCGATGGCGGGCTTAGCTCTGAGGGTCGCCGGGCGGCAGCTGAGCCAGCGCGGTGGATCTGGAGCACCCATCCTGCTGCGGCAGGGGGGGGTGCCCGGGGGGGGGGGGGGGGCGTCGCGGGGCC
>NW_006159526.1:1620508-1623268 GCF_000334495.1 Tupaia belangeri chinensis | reverse complement strand
AGGTGGGCCCCTCTCTCGCCCCGCCCTCGCTCGGGTTAGCCTGGGTGCACCCAGCTTCGGCCGGCGCTCCGCCTGGGCTCAGTCTGGACCTGGCTGTGCACGCGATGGCGGGCTTAGCTCTGAGGGTCGCCGGGCGGCAGCTGAGCCAGCGCGGTGGATCTGGAGCACCCATCCTGCTGCGGCAGGTGCAGTCGCCTGGGCGGGGCAAGGGGCTTACTGGGCCCTGGGCTCCGGGAGGGGCGGAACTCTTGGGTCCTTCAATTAGGAGCGATCTAGGGGTCGGTTCGTGGGGTCTTGCGGAAAGGGGTGGAGATTTGGGATGGATTCGTGGGTCTTTTAAAAGGGACACATGGGGGTGTTGGGGGGGCTGCGTTCGGGGACTGACCCCTGAGTCCTTACGAAAGAGGGCGTTCCTGATCCTGACTTAGGGGTGTTAGAAAGTTGGAGCTCCCTGGTTCTGAAGGAGGAGGGCGGTGGGGTCCTCAATCCCAGACTCAGGGGAGGGATCAAGAGGCGGTGGTTTCTGAATCGGGCTCTTAGGACGGGTCGAGTCGAGGCCTAGACTCCTGGGTCCCCCCAGGGGGTGGGAGTCAGGTTCTGCGCCCTTGCCTGTGCCCGCCCCGCAGATGTTTGAGCCCGAGAGCTGCACCTACACGTACCTGCTAGGAGACAGAGAGTCCCGAGAGGCCATTCTCATCGACCCGGTTCTGGAGACGGCGCCTCGCGATGCGCAGCTGGTCAGGGAGCTGGGGCTGCGGCTGCTGTACGCCGGTCAGTCGGGGTCAGTCGGGACGCACTCGGATCTGCGGGAGGAGGCGCGGCCGCAGAGGGGCGGAGCGGGCGGCGGGCGGCCTGGACTCCGGGGTGCCCTCCGAGCCTCGGGGCCCTGTCCCCCTCTCGTGTCCAGTGAATACCCACTGCCACGCGGACCACGTTAACGGCTCCGGGGGCGCCCCCCCGCCCCTTTCCTGCTGCTCCGCCCGCTCTCCCCCGCCTGCCAGTCTGTGATCTCGCGCCTTAGTGGGGCCCAGGCCGACTTGCACATCGACGAGGGAGACTCCATCCGCTTCGGGCGCTTCGTGAGTTGGGTGCTGAGTCTGGAGAGGGTGGTGGCCTGGACTTCTTGGACTTAATGGAAAGAGGGGTCTGGAGGCCTGGGCTCCTGAGTCCTGGGGGAGAGGGGCCTGGGTCCTGGTCTGATCGCCGAGCTGAGGTCTCTGGGAGGAGGGCGCCGTAAACCAGGCGGGCCAGGCGGGCGCACTGGGGCAAGAGGCTCAGCGCGGGTGTGCCTCTGGCCGAGCCCCTAAAGTCAACAGCATTTATGGAGTTTCCCGACGCTCTGGGGCAGCTCCTCTGGGCTGGCATCTCTCCATAAAAGTTGATGAGGGCCCAGACTGCGGAAGACCCAGCCCTGACTTCCAATAGCCTCTGTTAGAGGACGAGGCATCCCTGTGCCCAAGGCCGGGACATCCCGTTATGAGGCCGGGAGGCACAGCATTTAAGGAGGCGCTGGCTCTCCAGGTCGTGTGCATGCAGGGTCAGCACTCAGGAGTGGGTGCCTCCTTAAACTTTGCTCCGGAGCCTCACCCCGGCCCAGCCCTGCAGTTGCCTCACCCTGGAGTGGTCGGAAGGTTCCTGCTCCTTCGTTTCCGCCAGAATTACCACCTAGGGCTGTGTGGGAAGTCGGGGGAGTTGCCCCTGTGGGAGGGGAAACGGCTGACAAGGCTTTTTTTTTTTTTTTTCCTGATCAGGATTGCTAAATAGGTAAAGTTTGGCTGAGTTTGGGGTGGGGACTTGGCCTCCAGGTTAGCGGTTTTGCTAATCAAGGACAGTGTCTTCTGAGTCAGAGAGTTCAGCGGAAATGAGGGGGATCAGAGAGTTTAGCTACAGTGGTTATGGACTCCGGGTAATCAAGCCTTTTTCTGGAAGCAAGTAAAAGATGCAGTGTCCGTTTATAAATGAACATAACAGGCACAAACAGGCATCTCTTGGATTCCACTGGGGTTTTGTGTCTATCTTTGCTGTTTGTTACAGTGAATGTGGAAGAGATTAGCTGTGGTAGACTGAGCTTCAGTGTGTTTTGTTTTAAGTTTACTTTTATTTTATTTTTTTGGAGAGGTTTTCGCAATAGGGGGCGTGCGCTTGCCAGAAAGACAGAGAGACAGAAAGCAAAAATCACCCCCCAGGGGGGATGGCCATGCCGCAATCCCTTCTCCTCCATTCTCCTCTCGGGATCTTGGGCATGCACGCACGCGTGCCCTGTGTGAGTTTAAGCTACCGGGTTCGAGACTCAAACTGTGGTCGACTACCTGAGAGTCCAGCGACATAGCCATCACGCTAACTGCTGGTCCCAAGTTTACTTATTTATTCTGAGAAGTAGGTGCCCTCAACAAGGTTTCACACCACAGTCCTCTCAGCTCGCCAAGCAGTCAGGATCCTGGGCATGACTGCATGTGTTCAGAGTAACCCGGGATCCAAACCCTGGTCTTGTTTATCCACTGCTGCTGCCACTGTGGCTATGCCACCATGGCTAGGCCTGTTTTTTCCTTCAATAGCTTTTTTTTTTTTTTTTTTTTTTACTTATTTATTCTGAGAAGTAGGTGCCCTCAACAAGGTTTCACACCACAGTCCTCTCAGCTCGCCAAGCAGTCAGGATCCTGGGCATGACTGCATGTGTTCAGAGTAACCCGGGATCCAAACCCTGGTCTTCCATATGGCTCCAGCATTGTTTATCCACTGCTGCTGCCAATGTGGCTACGC
>NW_006159526.1:1616137-1620401 GCF_000334495.1 Tupaia belangeri chinensis | reverse complement strand
GAAAGAGAGAAATCAGCCCCCTGGGCCGATGGCCATGCTGCACTCCCTTCTCCATTTTCCTCCTGTACCCACACACAACTGGCATGAGTTTTAAGCCACCAGGTAGGTCCAGGATTTGAACCACAGGCGACCATGTGGGAGTCCAGCAACATAATCGCTACACCGTCTGCTGGCCCCTTCGTCAATAGCTTTATTGGTATAATTCACATACCATTTCACCCTTTTAAAGTGTAAAGTTCAATGACTTCAAATGTATTCAGTTGTGCATCCATTGCTACAATTAATTTCAGAATACTTTCATTATTTCAAAAACAAACCCTACATCCTTTTTAGCCATCATCCCCCATCTCCTCCTTCACTTCTCAGCCAGAAGCAACTCTTTTATTTTTATTTTTAAGTGAAGATAAAAGCCACTTGATAGCAAATTAGTTTTCCTTTCCTTTATTTGCACTTAATTTTATGGGTTTAGGTCTTTCTTCTTCCTTATTTATTGCCATAGGGCATATGCACTTGCCAGAGGCAGGCAGAGAGGGAAAGTAAGAAATCACCACCCACAGAGAATGGCCACACTACAATCTCTTCTCCTCCATTCTCGTCTTTGGATTTTAGGCATGCACACACATGCACCCAGAGTGATTTTCAAGCCGCCAGGTCTGGGATTTGAACTGTTGTTAGCCATGTGGGAGTCCAGCACTTTAACCACCACCTGTTGGTCCCAAGGGAACTTCCAATCTCTTCTGTCTCTATGGATTTGCCTATTCTGGACATTTCATAGAAATGGAATCATCAAAATGTGATCTTTCATACCTAGCATCCTTTACTGAGCAGAGTGTTTTCAAGGGTTCATTGGTGTTGTAAGATGTGTCAGTGTTTCGTTTCTTTGTTGCCAACAGTGGTCCCTTATGAGGATGGCTATACCTCCCTCTGTTTATTCTTTCATCAGTCAAGGGACATTTGGGCTCTTCTCACTTTTTGGCTCTTCTGGATGATGCTGCTGTGAATATCCATGTGTAAGTTTTTGTGTGGACATGTGTGTTCATTCCTCTTGAGTAGCAATAGATTGCTAGATGATGACAATTCTGTTTTTACTACTTTGAGGAACTGCTAAATTGTTTCCTAAAGTGACTACACCATTTTACATCCCCACCAGTAAGGTGTTGAAGGTTCCACTTCCTTTACATTCTTGCAGTCCTTGTTAGCTGTCTCTATGATTATTCAGTGTTTTGGTTGTTTTTAACTTTTTTTTTTTCAATTCCCAGAGGGCTCATGTGAGAGAGAGAGAGAGAGAGAGAAGGAAGTATTGACCAGTGGGGTGTGGACATGCCACCATCCTTCTTCTCCATTTCTCCATCTCATCAGGACGTTGAGCATACATGCACACATGCCTGGTGAGCTTTTCAAGATTCCAGGGCTGGGTATGGCATGACAGTTGGCTATGTGGGATCCGACTCTGTATGCACAGAGTTTAACAGCCGTGTTACCGGACTGGCCTTGTTTTTGTTTTTAATGAGAGACAGTGGGAGAGAGAGTAGAGAGAGAAGTGAAGAGATAGCGAGAGAGAGAGATTTCTGACCAGGTCTCTTCATGTCACAATTTGCCTGTCCCAGCCTCCCAGTTACCTAGGGTCACAGGTGTGTGTCACCATGCCCAGCTTGTTTAGGTTGGTTCGGAACTCAGGCCTGACACGTGTGCCTCTGTATCTGAGTCTGGTGTGCTTTTTGTCTGAGTTTGTTCTTTCTTTCTTCTGTCTTTTTTTTTTTTTTTTTTTTGCCAGAGACAGTGTATACTCACTGGAGAGAGAAAGAGAGACAGTGAGAGGGAAAGTGAGAAGTCACCCAGTGGGGGAATGGCCACGCTGCAATCCCTTCTTCTCCATTTTCCTCCTGGGATTTTGGGCAAGCACACACATGCATCTGGTGTGATTTTCAAGCCGCCAGGTCCAGGACTTGAACTGTGGTCGACCATATGGGAGTCCAGCACGTTAATGACCACACCACCTGCTGGCCCCATTTGTCTGAGTTCTTTATCAGTTTTTGGAAATGGGCCCATTTTCTCTCTTCCTGCCCTGAGTTTTAAAAATTGAATCATATGGGCCAGCAGGTGGTGTGGGCCAGCAGGTGGTGTGGAGGTTAAAGCACTGGATTTCATATGGCAAACTTCACGGTTTGAGTCCCAGACCTGGCAGCTTAAGAATCACTCCAGGCACGTGTGTGTATGTGACCAAAATCTGGAGCAGAGAGTGGAGGAGAAGGGAATGCAGCAGGCCAACACCCCAGTAGATAATTTCTTACTTTTTCTCTCTCTGTCTCTCTCCAGTGAGTGCATGCACTCTGTGGCAAAAACCTAAAAAAATATAAATTGGATTTTGGAATAAATCCTTTCCCTCCAATGTTTTATTATAAATGATTTCAAGCATACGGTAAAGTTGAAAAAATTTTCATATTATATACCTCAATCCGTCACTCCATTTTCTTTCTTTCTTTCTTTTTTTTTTTTTAGAGAGATTTTTGCTATAGAGTGTGCATGTTCACTGGAAAGACAGAGAGAGAAAGAGAAAGCGAGAAATCACCCCCTAGAGATGGCTACACCACAATCCCTTCTCTGCCATCTCCCCTTAGGATTTTGGGCATGCACACACACGAGCTACTGTGAGTCTCAAGCCACCAGGCCTAGGACTTAAACTGTGGTTGACCATGTGGGAATCCAGTGCCTTAACTAACACACCACCTGCTGACCCCCATTTTATTTATTTATTTATTTTTAAAGAATTATTTATCAAATTAAATTAATTTTTTTGGAGAGGTTTTTGCTATAAGGCATGTGCACTCGCCAGAAAGACAGAGACAGAGAGACAGAAAGCGAGAAGTCACCCCCCAGGGGGGATGGCCACGCCGCAAGCCCTTCTCCTCCATTCTCCTCTCGGGATCTTGGGCACGTTCGCACATGTGCCCAGCATGAATTTAAGCCACCAGGTCTGGGACTTGAACCGCGGTCGACTACATGGGAGTCCAGCAACATAGCCATTACACCATCTGCTGGTCCCCTTATTAAATTAATTAATTAACTTATTTTAATTTGACTGGGGTGGGGAGTGAGAGCAAGTTGCCAGGTTCAGGACCCAAACTGGGTGACCATGTGGGAGTCTAGTGCCTTAACTCCCATGCCACCTGCCAGTCCCCCATCTTATATTTTTAAAAATTTTATTTCTTCCATGAGAAAGAGAGGCACCCACGAGAGGGTGTTCATGCCACAATCCACTCACTTCATGGAGCCTGTATCACAGGCACGTGTCCCAGCGTGTACAGGGAGGCCTTGGCACATGACCGGTGACTTTCCCAGGTGGACCCAGTTGTGTTACTGCTGAGCCACCATCTGGGCTCTCCATCTTATTTATTGTTTGTTGTTGTCTTTTTTTTTTTTTTTTTTTGCTACAGGGTATGCATGCTCCCCAGAGAGACAGAACACAAAAAATCACTCCTAGGAGGGGATGGCCATGTCACAGTCCCTCCTCCGTTCTCCTCCTGGGATTTTTGGCATGCTCACACATGTGCCTGGTGTGAGTTTCAAGCTGCTGGGTTTGGGACTTGAACCAGGGTTTGCCATGTGGGAGTCCAGCACCTTACCACTACACCAACTGCTGGCCCCTTCTATCTTATTTTTTTCATTTATTTATTTTTATTTTTTTATTGTCATTATTATTTTTTTTCCAATTTATTTATTTGCATTCATTCACTGTACATCATTACAGCATACAAAATGAGATTTTCCATCCAGAGTACACTGTATATTGTCTCAATCAAGCACATCAACAAACATGTTATTGTCAGCAAATGATCTTCCATTTCTTGTTTTCTGTATGTTTTGCTTTTTTCCCCCCATCCTTGGTTCCCTATCTCTTACCCTCTCCCACCTCCTGTTCTCCTCCCACACTGTCTCTGGTATCTATGTTTGCTTTCTATACCATTTCCCCCCCACATTTTATTGAATCACCAAAGACCATAATCAATCCGAATACCCTCCTAGCAAACACATGTGACACACACATTTCCATGAGCACAAGTCTAACTTTACACATCCTATAAAGTAGCACCTAACTGGGGCTACATATCCTACTGCAGTCATTGAATAGATATATTTTTTTTCCTGAAACTTTTTTTTGTAACTCAATTTACATTCCTTCCCTAAGTATCATCCCAGCACACAAAATGCTATCTCCCATCCAGTACACACTGCATAGTGACTCAATCATGCACATTACAAAAAA
>NW_006159526.1:1614472-1614921 GCF_000334495.1 Tupaia belangeri chinensis | reverse complement strand
TTCTAAAAACACATTGAAAGGATATTGGAGGGTGGAGAGACAAGAAAAAGGAAAAGGAGACAGAGAAAAACAACAAAAAGAAAAAAAAAAGACAAAAAAATTTAAAAAATTAAAAATTTGTAATTACGGTTCTTTTTTTAAAAAAAATCAGAAAATACAAAACCGCGCGGCGCGCTTGCACGCCGCACAAAAATTCTAGTTCACAGTAGCCATGTGGAACCTTGTCCTGAAGGCCCGTGGCTTCTTCTGCCTGGATGGGAGGAGCAGAGCGAAAATTAACAAGAAAGAAGGTGGAGCTAAGAGCCAGAGAAAAACCGGGCCTTTTTTTAAGAAAAAAAAAAGGGTAAAAAGGAAATATTACAAAAAAAAAAAAAAGGGAAGACAGAAGCAGGGAGAGACAGGAACTGAGAGACAGAGAGAGAAAGCTGGGGGGGCAGTGGGGGGGGGCC
>NW_006159526.1:1601443-1614442 GCF_000334495.1 Tupaia belangeri chinensis | reverse complement strand
GGATGAAGAGTTACTCTTTTCCCTAGGAGGAGAGGTATTTTCTTGTTTTCCCATATTTCTCGTGATCCGGTGGTGATTTCTTGTCATCTGATGAATGTTGTGTTTCTTTCAAATTCTTGAGGTTCAGCCTTAATGTTCAGGAGCAAGCAGACAGAGGTGATCCAGAATCTCTTTGCTGTTCTATTGTGCTTGCGCTAGCTCGTTTGTTGGAGGCTGAATTATTAGTAGAAAATCTTCATTCCCTTAAAAATCTAGTTCACAGTAGCCATGTGGAACCTTGTCCTGAAGGCCCGTGGCTTCTTCTCCCATCTTATTTTTTGATGCATCTCTAAGTTGAATAAATCTTTACAATATCCCCTACAAACAACAAATACATTTTAAAAAATAATTATTTATTTTATTTGTTATTATTTTAAAAGAATTTGATGAGAGAGACAAAGAGAAAGGGAAAGTGAGAAAGCAAGCTGCCAGGTCTGGGACCTGAACCTCAGTTAGCCCTAACCTCAGTTAGTCTAGTGCCCCAACCGCCATGCCACCTGCCCATCCCAAACAACAAATAGTTTTAATTTATACTTTTTTTTCTTGAGAGATTTTTGCTATAGGGTGCATGTGCTTACCTGAGAGACAGAGAAAGACAGAGACAAAAAGTGAGAAATCACCCCCCCAGGGGATGGCCATGCCACAATCCCTTCTCCATTCTCCTCATGAGATTTTTGGTTACACACATGCACACATGCCTGATCTGGGACTTGAACTACAGCTGGCCACATGGGAGTCCAGTGCCTTAACCACTTTGCCACCCACTGGCACCTTAATTTAATTTTTTCATTTTTAAAAATTTATTATTTTTTTGCCATGTAAATTTTATTTTGACCCACAACATAAAGGAGGGTGGCTTAGTTGATAGAGGTTTAGGGTATTAGCTACACTGGAAGAATGACATTTGTGGTTTTAGACCTCCGAGGGCACAGTAACAACATATAGTTAAACCAAGATTAAGGGGGCCGGATGGTGGTGCAGTGGTAAAATGCAACACTCCGCAAGGTAATCCCACATGAGAAGGTTGCCTGTTCTTGTCCAGAGACCTCCCTAAGTAGGCCCAGCATGTACTTGTCCATGATTCAGGGCTAGTTGAAGGCTGGGGGTGGATCACGGCCTCTGTTGGGGTTGCTGTCTCTCTTTCTCTCCCTCTCTCTCTGGGTCTCTCAGTCATGGCATAACCTAATAACAATAAAACTGGGATAAGAGGGCCAGCAGGTGGCATGTGGTTAAGGTCCTGGACTCTTGCATGAGCGACTGTGGTCTGAGTTCCAGACCTAGCAGTGTGTATTCTCACGTTCCCTCTCTCTCTGGTGAGCACACACACCTTATAAGCAAACTTTAAAAATAATTATAAAAAACAAACAAACAGAATCCAGCAGGTGGCGTGGTTAAGGTGCCCGACTCCCACAAGGCTGACCATGGTTCACGTCCCAGACCTGGCCGGCTTGCTCTCTCTCTCTCTCTCTTTGTTGAGTGCACGTGCAAAAATTGACCAAAAAAAATTAAATAAAATTAAATAAATAATTCTATAAATAAGCAAACAAATAAACAAAACAATAGGATAAATACTTTTCAATAATAGAATAAAATTGGTGGCCCAATGGAAAGGAAGCCTCAAGCTTGCTTATCACTAAGAATAAATCTTACCGCCAGGGGGCAGTGTAGGCCGTGGGAACGCTAAGGCCGGGGGCTGAATGCATTCACCTACCCCTTTTACGGTGTGTTTCGCTGATAGGGTGTAGTTTTGGGTTTCGTTGCTGCCAGAAACAGGCGGAATAACAGCCGTGGAGATGTACTATGTATTCCATGCATCATGGGAGGGAAGAATGAATTTACAAAAAAACGCGAGGTTAGACAGGCAGAGCTGCTGCCACGCAGGCAGGACCCAGGCTGCATTAGGTCGGGACGGTAGATCCCTCTCCTCTCCAACAACTTTTATGTTGCATTATTTTCAAATCTATCGTAAATCTAAGTGGCAGTATAAAACCCAAGAATATCCAGGCACATATTCCATTAGCTGTCAACAGAGATGTCACTACAGGCATAGAACCTATAGAAACTTCTGGAAAATTCCACTGAAGGCTTGTTTGGGGAATGAGAGTGAAAAGAGACAAAGTGGTTTTTTTTTGAGTCTGTTATGAAAATAGTCTTTTTTAGACTTTTATTTTTTTAATTGCCAGAGGGCACATGCATCACCAGAGAGATAGGGAGAAAGCACCCTCCCCAATGGGGTGTGGTCAGCAATCCCTTTCCCTCCATCTCTCCACCCTGTCAGGATTTGGGGCATGCACACATGCATGTGTTTTTCACATGTTTTTCAAGTCACTGGGCTGGGATTCGAAGTATGAATGGCTATGTGGGATCTGGCTCCCTTAACCACTGTTTCAGAGCCATGGGGTTGGCCCTGAAAATAACTTTGCTTTTTAGGTTTTTTAGTTTATTTTTTTCTGTGAGAGAGCTAGTTCACAGTAGCCATGTGGAACCTTGTCCTGAAGGCCCGTGGCTTCTTCTCCCATCTTATTTTTTGATGCATCTCTAAGTTGAATAAATCTTTACAATATCCCCTACAAACAACAAATACATTTTAAAAAATAATTATTTATTTTATTTGTTATTATTTTAAAAGAATTTGATGAGAGAGACAAAGAGAAAGGGAAAGTGAGAAAGCAAGCTGCCAGGTCTGGGACCTGAACCTCAGTTAGCCCTAACCTCAGTTAGTCTAGTGCCCCAACCGCCATGCCACCTGCCCATCCCAAACAACAAATAGTTTTAATTTATACTTTTTTTTCTTGAGAGATTTTTGCTATAGGGTGCATGTGCTTACCTGAGAGACAGAGAAAGACAGAGACAAAAAGTGAGAAATCACCCCCCCAGGGGATGGCCATGCCACAATCCCTTCTCCATTCTCCTCATGAGATTTTTGGTTACACACATGCACACATGCCTGATCTGGGACTTGAACTACAGCTGGCCACATGGGAGTCCAGTGCCTTAACCACTTTGCCACCCACTGGCACCTTAATTTAATTTTTTCATTTTTAAAAATTTATTATTTTTTTGCCATGTAAATTTTATTTTGACCCACAACATAAAGGAGGGTGGCTTAGTTGATAGAGGTTTAGGGTATTAGCTACACTGGAAGAATGACATTTGTGGTTTTAGACCTCCGAGGGCACAGTAACAACATATAGTTAAACCAAGATTAAGGGGGCCGGATGGTGGTGCAGTGGTAAAATGCAACACTCCGCAAGGTAATCCCACATGAGAAGGTTGCCTGTTCTTGTCCAGAGACCTCCCTAAGTAGGCCCAGCATGTACTTGTCCATGATTCAGGGCTAGTTGAAGGCTGGGGGTGGATCACGGCCTCTGTTGGGGTTGCTGTCTCTCTTTCTCTCCCTCTCTCTCTGGGTCTCTCAGTCATGGCATAACCTAATAACAATAAAACTGGGATAAGAGGGCCAGCAGGTGGCATGTGGTTAAGGTCCTGGACTCTTGCATGAGCGACTGTGGTCTGAGTTCCAGACCTAGCAGTGTGTATTCTCACGTTCCCTCTCTCTCTGGTGAGCACACACACCTTATAAGCAAACTTTAAAAATAATTATAAAAAACAAACAAACAGAATCCAGCAGGTGGCGTGGTTAAGGTGCCCGACTCCCACAAGGCTGACCATGGTTCACGTCCCAGACCTGGCCGGCTTGCTCTCTCTCTCTCTCTCTTTTTTGAGTGCACGTGCAAAAATTGACCAAAAAAAAATAAATAAAATTAAATAAATAATTCTATAAATAAGCAAACAAATAAACAAAACAATAGGATAAATACTTTTCAATAATAGAATAAAATTGGTGGCCCAATGGAAAGGAAGCCTCAAGCTTGCTTATCACTAAGAATAAATCTTACCGCCAGGGGGCAGTGTAGGCCGTGGGAACGCTAAGGCCGGGGGCTGAATGCATTCACCTACCCCTTTTACGGTGTGTTTCGCTGATAGGGTGTAGTTTTGGGTTTCGTTGCTGCCAGAAACAGGCGGAATAACAGCCGTGGAGATGTACTATGTATTCCATGCATCATGGGAGGGAAGAATGAATTTACAAAAAAACGCGAGGTTAGACAGGCAGAGCTGCTGCCACGCAGGCAGGACCCAGGCTGCATTAGGTCGGGACGGTAGATCCCTCTCCTCTCCAACAACTTTTATGTTGCATTATTTTCAAATCTATCGTAAATCTAAGTGGCAGTATAAAACCCAAGAATATCCAGGCACATATTCCATTAGCTGTCAACAGAGATGTCACTACAGGCATAGAACCTATAGAAACTTCTGGAAAATTCCACTGAAGGCTTGTTTGGGGAATGAGAGTGAAAAGAGACAAAGTGGTTTTTTTTTGAGTCTGTTATGAAAATAGTCTTTTTTAGACTTTTATTTTTTTAATTGCCAGAGGGCACATGCATCACCAGAGAGATAGGGAGAAAGCACCCTCCCCAATGGGGTGTGGTCAGCAATCCCTTTCCCTCCATCTCTCCACCCTGTCAGGATTTGGGGCATGCACACATGCATGTGTTTTTCACATGTTTTTCAAGTCACTGGGCTGGGATTCGAAGTATGAATGGCTATGTGGGATCTGGCTCCCTTAACCACTGTTTCAGAGCCATGGGGTTGGCCCTGAAAATAACTTTGCTTTTTAGGTTTTTTAGTTTATTTTTTTCTGTGAGAGTAATAGACAGAGACAGAGAGACAGGCACGTTCAACAAGGCCTGGCACCACGACCTCCTGCAGCCTGTTAGCCTGGATCACGGGCACATGTGCACTTCAAGTGTCCGGGGAGGTCCCAGGCTGCACACCCAGGGCCGGCCCCGTGTATCACTGCTGCACCTCTGCCTGGCCCCGAGAGCAGTTAACGATTTCGCAGACCCTGACCACTGCACGTTGGGAACTTCCTTTTTCCAAACCCTTTGTTCACTTCTAGCAAAATGTATGGTCACTTTATAGCACCTTTAGGTATTCATCCTGTGTTCAGTTTTCTCCACTTGCCCAGGAATAATTTTGACAGCTGCTTTTAGGAACCAGGACCTCGTCAATGTTCCTGCATGACATCTGTTACGTTTGTTTGGCCTTTTGTGTTCTAGAACGGTTTCATGTTCTTTTTGTTGGCTTTTGAAACTTTCTGGCCTGGTGTCTTGTGGAGTGTTTCACGTCCTAGACCTGATTGATCATTTCTAGTGGTGTCATTTAACTTGCTTTTCTGCTTTTATTTTCTTCTTCAGAGAGAGATTTTTGGTATGGGGGGCATGCACTTGCTGGAGAGGCAGAGAGACAGAGAGCGAGAAATCATCCCTCCAAGGGAGATGGCCATGCCTCAATCCTTTCTCCTCCATTTTCCTCTCAGGATTTTGGGCACACATGCACATGTGTCTGGCATGAGTTAAGTCACCAGGTCTCGAACTAGCAACGTAACCATTATACCATCTGCTGGGCCCTAACTTGTTCTTCTGAAATGTCTCTTTCCTATGAACTCGTGTAAGTCATGGAATTTTTTGAAAAACAATTTTGCCAGAGGCCATGTGCACTTGCCAGAAAGACACAGAGAGAGGTGGAGAGAGAGAGAGAGGAAAGAGAAAGCCCCCCTCACACACACATGGGGTTCTTTGGTCACACCACAATCCCTGCCCCCTTCTTCCTGTTGGGATTTTAAGCACAATGTACATGCACACCTGGCATGTTTTCCAAGCAACCAGGTCCAGATCTTAAACTGTGGTTGGCCGTGTGGGATCCAGCTGCCCTAATCAACCATCCCATGTGCTGGTCCTATCATGCACTTTTAAAAAAGAATTTTTTATTTAACTTTATTTATTTATTTATTATTTTAATTTGACCAGAGAGGGAGAGAGCAAGAGAGAGAGAGAGAGAGGAAGTGAGAAAGCAAGCTGCTAGGTCCGGGACTCGAACCATGGTCAGCCATGTGGGAGTGTCTAGCACCTTAACCACCATGCCACCTGCTGGTCCCCTATCATGCATTTTTAAAAAAGAAGTATTTAATTTAATTTTATTTATTCATTCGTTTATTTTAATTTGACCAGAGAGGGAGAGAGCAAGAGAGAGAGAGAGAGAGGAAGTGAGAAAGCAAGCTGCTAGGTCCGGGACTCGAACCATGGTCAGCCATGTGGGAGTGTCTAGCACCTTAACCACCATGCCACCTGCTGGCCCCCTATCATGCATTTTTTTAAAAGTTTATTTTATTTATGATAGAGAGCACATATGCATACGTGAGGAAGAGAAAGACAGAAAGAGACAGACAGAAACACATATTCCACACACCCACCCTCAGCAGGGTAGCTTCACACCGTGGTCCTCTCAGCCCTCTCGCTCTTCAGGACCTTGGGCACGCATCCATGTGCCTGACATGTTTTCAGACCAGGGATCCTGTGGTCGGCCATGTGGCTTCCAGAAGTTAGGTTTGCTATAATTGTACCACCTGATTGGTCTGATCCTAGATAGTTTTGTGTTGGTAGGAATAGTAGGCCACAAATGGTGTTTGATTTTCACTGGGCTGTGTGCTAAGCTTGGTAAGTGAATTTTATCAGCTTATTCCCAGAGATTTTCAAAATCGGGGCCAGCCGTTAGCGTAATGGCTATGTCGCTGGACTCCCACGTAGTTGACTGCGGTTCGTGTCCTGGACCTGGTGGCTTAAAACTCCGGGGACCAGCAGGTGGCGTGGTGGTTAAGGCGCTGGACACTCCCACATGGCCAACCATGGTTCAAGTCCTGAATCTGGTGGCTTGCTTTCTCACTTCCTCTCTCTCTCACTCTCACCCTCTGTCTCTCTCTGGTCAAACTAAAAAATAAAATAAATGAATAAATAAAATAAATAATTTAAAAAAATTTAAAAAAAAAGAAAACTCACTCCGGGCGCATGTACGTGCGTGTCCAAGGTCCCGAGAGGAGAATGGATGAGAAGGGATTGCAGTGTGGTCATCCCCCCTGGGGGGTAATTTCTTGCTTTCTGTCTCTCTGTCTCTCTCTGTCTGGTGAGCGCACACGCCCTATAGTGAAAACCTCTCCAAAAAAAAAAAAAAAGAGATTTTCAAAATCAAATATTGTTATCCTCTCCCTTATTTTGGGGAGGAGAATTTTTTTTTAAAAAAAGTATTTATTTATTTATTTATTTATCTATCTACTTCTTCTGTGAGTGTGAGAGACAGAGACAGAGACAGAGAAATGGCCTTGTTGACAGGGTCTTAATGCTGTGGTCCAAGATGTGGCCTTGGTGGTGGGGGGTGGTTCTGGGGTCAGTTTCGCCACATAAGCTTGTTGGTGACTCTGTATCCCGCTATCCCTGCCAGGCCTTGGAGACCCGGGCCAGCCCTGGCCATACCCCAGGCTGTGTCACCTTTGTCCTAAATGACCACAGTATGGCCTTCACTGGAGATGCCCTCCTGATCCGAGGATGTGGACGAACAGATTTCCAGCAAGGTGACCAGCTCCTTTATCCAGCCCAAGATCTTCACATAGTTACGTGTGGGCCAGAGTGTTAAGTATGAGTTATAAGAATGAATGAATGTTCTCCTTTTTTTTTTTTGGTGGGGAAGGATCAGTACTGGGGTCAAAGAGTTTCAGTGCTAGAATATATGGAAGAATTAGATTCAGGGGTTGAGCTGCTAGGCGATAGTTAGATTCAGGAGTGTATTAGATATCTATTACTGTGTAACAAATACCCCCAAACCCAGTGGCTTACAAAGATCAACATTTATTATCTCATACCGTTTCTGAGAGTCAGGAGTTGGGGAGCTGCTTAGCTAGATGGTTCCGGCTTGGAGTCTGTCACGAGGTAGCAACATAGTTGTCACCAGAAGTCATCGATCATCAGGAGGTTTGACTGGGGCTGGTGGATCTGCTTCCAGGCCACTCACTCACGTAGCCGGCTGTGGGCAGGAGGCCTCAGTTACTGACCATGAAGAACTCTCCGTAGGGTTGCAGGAGTGTTTTCTCCACGTGGCAGCTGGATTCTCTCGGAGGGAATGATCAGAGAGAGACAGACAGGCTGGCCGAAGGAAACCTTCATTTTTTTTTTTAATGACCTAGAAAGATGCATTGTCATTTCTGCAATTTTGTATTTATTAGTCCAGACTACTGAGTCAATGGAAGGAAATTAAGTGCCACATTTTGAAGAGCAGGGTATCACATAATTTGTTGATACATTTTTAAACCTCCTTAAGGGGTTTGGTCTCCTGAGGTATGTGGTGGGGATGGAGTCCCATTCAGAAGTTTAGCCACTAGGGGACAGTTAAATTGGAGTTTAGTTGCTGGGGACAGCTAGATTTAGGAGTTCCCCTGTGGAAAAAGTTTAGTTTCCGAATCTTAGGCTTTCACTGCCCTTGGCGTGTGGTGGGTGGATTCAGCACCTTGTGGGGAGGGGCGAGGTGAGTCAGGGTAAGTGCGAATGGCAGAAGCCTTCAGGAGATGACAGGGAAGCCGGTCCGCAGATGGCCTTGTTCCCTCTTCCCCCTCTCCATCAGTCTCCACCTTTTTCTCTCTCTGATTCCCTCTCTCCCGTTTCCAATGCAGCCATTAGAATGGAAGGATTTAGGCTGAAATGAAAGGTGGAAGAATGTTCTGGAGAGATTGCTCTCGCCTCAATTTAAGACTCAGAGCTGCCTCTTCTTTTTAAAATAGTTTATTTATTTCTTCCATGAGTAAGAGTGAGTGAGAGAGAGAGACAGGAGAAAAGTACCCTTAATGGGATCTTGTCATGCTGCACCATGAGTCCCTTTCCCTGCCCCCTAGCTCCCAGGATCTCAGGTGCCCACCTAGAGTGTGTTCAGGCCGACCTGGGGATCTGGACCTGCAGTCGGCCATACGGTTTCCAGCCTCACAGTGCACTCATGTAATGCCGCCCTACAGCAGCTGGGCCAGGACTCAGAATGCCTTGTCCACTCTCCTCCGTGGCCCCATGTCTTTTTTTTTAACTTTCTGTCCCACCTTCCTTATTCCTTTTCTTGGCATCCTCCCCGAGGATACAACTCCTTGGTGTTTGGAGGTCTCACCCCAACTTTGTTTACAGCCATGGTCAGTTTTTTTTTTTTTTTAATTTTATTTATTCATTCATTTATTTCAATTTGACCAAAGAGAGACACAGAGGGCGAGAGAGAGGCAAGGTGAGAAAGCAAGCCACTAGGTCCAGGACTCGAACCACAGTCGGCCATGTGGGAGTGTCCAGCGCCTTAACCACCATGCCACCTGCTGGTCCCCCAGCCATGCTGAGTTTTCATCATCCCTCAGTTCTCTGTGTGTGCCGTTCCACCTGCCCAGATGCCCTTCCCTCCCTGGCTCTACCTAGACAAAGGGGTATTGACAGGAGATGAGAGAGAGGGTTGCCTACACCCTCCCACCTTCTTCTGAAGCAAGGGATCCTATTGATCTCTGACCTCTGAACTTTCCTCCTCCAGGCTGTGCTAAGACTTTGTACCACTCGGTCCATGAAAAGATCTTCACACTTCCCAGCGACTGTCTGATCTACCCTGCCCACGATTACCACGGTGAGGCTTCCTGGAGGAGGGGTGCTGCCTAGGAAACGTCGGAGAGGGGCTAGAGAAATCCTGTAATCCTTGTAGAGCATGGAGACTGCAATATTAGAAATGTCTCTGGCCAGAAAGAGTAAGTGCTTGGGTGTGCCCTACAGGAAGCAGAAGCTAGACCCCTAGAACTGTGCAGGGCCTGAGTTCTCCTGGGACCTCCCTGTGGAGCTCGGGGAACTACACTTCCCACAGTGCCCAGGGAGGAGAGTGGCCAGAGCTGTTAGACCCAGGTAGAGAGGCACCTCAAGGCCTCCTGGGAAATGTAGTTGTAAGAGTTGCAAAGTCCGAGGGAGGAGGTTTTATTTCCCCTTCCTTGGCCACTAGGGCTCACAGTGTCCACGGTGGAGGAAGAGCCGACTCTGAACCCCCGGCTCACCCTCAGCTGTGAGGAGTTCGTCAAGGTCATGGACAACTTGAACTTGCCCAAACCTAAGCAGATCGGTGAGCACTGGATCCCTGGGTCTGGGGGAGGAGGGCTGGGGGCCTGGACTCCTGGGTCTGAGGGAGGAGAGGCTGGGGGCCCGGACTCCTGGGTCTGAGGGAGGAGAGGCTGGGGACCCAGACTCCTGGGTCTGAGGGAGGAGAGGATGGGGGCCCGGACTCCTGGGTCTGGGGGAGGAGAGGCTGGGGGCCTGGACTCCTGGGTCTGGGGGAGGAGGGGCTGGGGGCCTGGACTCCTGGGTCTGAGGGATGTGGGCTGGGGGCCTGGACTCTTGGGTCTGAGGGATGTGGGCTCGGGGCCTGGACTCCTAGGTCTTAGGAGGAGGGAACTCCAGGCCAAAACTCCAGTTCCTGAAGAAGAGATCCTAGGATTTGTGGGTCCCCAATGGGGCATGAGATTCTGCCTGGGCTCCTCAGGGTCACCCTTGCCTTCTCCCTTTCAGACATCGCTGTTCCAGCCAACATGCGCTGTGGGGTCCAGAGCCCCCCTTCCTGACCTCGCTCACCTCTGCCAGGTGCTCACATCCGTTAAGAATGCACTAGGTGGGGGAGGAGAGAGGTGTCGCACCTGTCCCCCTTCCCACCCTCACCACCCGTTAGCCCCTGGAGCCTCTCAATAAAACGTTTTCTTTTTTGCCATGAATCTGACTTCTGCCTGTTTTTTTGTAAATGTCCAATTCTGTTGGGTTGAAATGCTTGGGGTTAGTTCTGATCCCCTGGAAGGGACAGAGGAATGGGCCAGGGAGGACGGCCAGGGAGCAGGAGGGAGGAGAGTTCTAACTCAGCGTCCAATGCAAGTTCAGATTACCCGGGCAGGTCTCATGGTGTTGCCAGAGAGCAGGGTCGTGGGTTGAGCCACTTCCCCCATGAGCTGCAGGGTGAGGCACTTCACTTCCAATGCTTTCCGTAGTTTTCCCATCTGTAAAATGGAACCAGTAACGGTGGGTGTCGTGATGACCCCGAGTGGGTGCACGTGAGAGCTCGGCTTCCTGCCTGCACGGCACATGCCCTGTCGGTTTCGCTGCGTTGGTACTATCATCTGGAAGGATCTTCAGGCACTTCCTGGCTTGGCATGCCATTGTATAATGGATAAGGGCACGGATGTTGTGGAGGATGTAGCCGGTGTTGACATTTACAGCGTGTGTAGATCTTGGGCTCATTCATGCTGCTCAGCCTTAGTGTCCCCAAATATAAAATGGAGATAGTTGGGACCAGCAGTTAGCGTAATGGCTATGTTGCTGGACTCCCACGTAGTCGACCATGGTTTGAGTCCTGGACCCGGTGGCTTAAACTCAAGCCTGGCACGTGTGCGTGTATGCCCAAGATCCCGAGAGAGAACGGAGGGAAGGGATTGCAGTGTGGCCATCCCCCTGGGGGGTAACTTCTTGCTTTCTGTCTCTCTGTCTCTCTGTCTCTGGTGAGCACACGCACCCTATGGCAAAAACCTCTACAAAAAAGTAAACAAATAAAAAATAAAATGGAGATAGCACCTCCTTTCTCGCTGGGCTGCGGACACGGTGAAATTAAACATATTGAAAGCACACGTTTAGCACAGCTTTTGATACCTCATAATGCCTTCTCCCATACCAATTATTTTCCTGTTTTTGCCCGGAGAGGAAAGGGTCTGGCTGGGACCTTTAACCTCTGGCCTCCACTCCACAACAAAAAGGGGGTGGTGGGGTGGGTACTTCCCTTTGTCTCTGGGTGGGTCTCTGACTCAGCTCAGGGCACCCTCTCCCCTTGTCCAGCTCCCTAAACCGGTTGAGGCCCTTCTAAAGGGCTCCTTAAAGGGGAGAGTCCCCCATCTTCATTCCTGTCTTCCTTTCAGGATTCAGGGTCCCGCATTAGGGAGGTCCCTAAACTGAGAGGACCAAGACGCCTGCCCGTCCAGAGGACAGTATTGGGGGCACCCGAGCAGAGTGGGAGGTCGCGATGCTGAATTCCCCGAGGGTGGGGCCGGTGGGGCCGGGATGGCCGGATGCCGGGCCACGGGCGGGGCAAGCTGGTGGCTCTCTCCTCCCACGGGAGCTGTTGGACCTGTTGTCCCCCCCTCCACTTCCGGGCTGTTGGGGAGGGGGACGGGGCGGCCTCTCTCTCCTCCCTCTTCCCCTGCCACCTGTCCAGTAGAAGCGGCAGTGCCCAGAGCGCAGAGCAGAGGCAAGACGCGGAGCTGGTGAGGGGGCCGGGACCGCGGGGCGGGAACCGGGGTGGCTGGATACTCGGCCTCCTGTGTCTGCGGGGAGGAGGCTGCAATTTCGCTCCCGGGAGGCGCACGGGACTCAGGCTCCTGGCTTCTCCATAGTCGGGGAGATTGGGAGCCCGGATTCCTGGAGCCCCGGTGAGGCTGCATGGGCGTTACTCCCCTACACCACCGGGTCTGAAACTCGGGGCGGGATCCGGACTCCCGAGCCCTGAGAAGGAGGTGGGATCGCTCTAACTTATTCCGAGAGATTAGGGGGGGGGGAGCTGGCAGGGCTCAGCATCTGACAACTGGATAAGAGGGAGAGTCGGGGTCGAAAAGGCCAGTAGGGGGCGTGCTAGGACCCCGACTCGAATTCCGGTCCCGCCTCCGGGGTGTGTCACTAGGAGCCGTCAAACTTCGCCCCAAAGTAATGCCCCGCCCCTCAAAACTTCAGGCCACGCCCCGGAATGCTTAGTTCCAGCCTTTGAACTCCTGGGCCCCGCCTCCTGGGCCTTCTCCTCGCTCCGGAGCGGTCCGGTGCGGCGCGCAGGCCCCGCCCCCACGCGGCCAGGCCCCGCCCTCGGAGCGCCGGGCCCCGCCCACCCCGCAGGAGCCCAAAGCGGCCATGGGGACGCCGAGCAGCCCCACGGAGGTGTCCCTGCTGCCGCCGCTCCCCAAGTGCGATGCGGAGGTCAGGCTCCAAGCGGCTGCCCGGCCCGAGGGGGATTCCGAGGGGCATTCGGAAGAGACTCGTGCGCAGGAGCCCCCCG
>NW_006159526.1:1594778-1601416 GCF_000334495.1 Tupaia belangeri chinensis | reverse complement strand
GGCAGACGGAGGAAGAGGAAGAAGTGGGAGAAGGCAGCAGCACCGAGAGCGGCCGCGATGAGGTGAGGGGCCCGGAGGGCGACAGCTCTGGGGAGACCCGGCCAGAGACAGGTGCGGAGAAACCAGACAGAGACACGGAGACAGGGAGAGACTCCTGAGAGACGGAGACAGAAACCCATAGCCAGAGAATCACTGGGAGGCCAAGACAGAGATAGTCTCAAAGGGTGACAAAGGAACAGAGACAGGGAGAGAGACCCAGAGGTAGGGAGAGACTACTGAGAGACAGAGACCAGATAGCTAGAGATTCACGGGGAGGCCGGGAGAGACAGAGATAATCCCAAACGGTGTCAGAGACACAGAGACAGGAAGAGAGACCCAGAGATAGGGAGCGACTACTGAGAGACAGAGACCACACATAGAGCCAGAGAGACCAGACTGAGAGAGATAAAGATAAAACAGAGACTCAGACATGTAGATTGAGAGACAAAGATCCAAAGGAGACAGAGAGAGAAGATTGCTCCCAGAGATAAATAGAGATTTAGAGAGGGGGTAGAGATACAGCGAGAAATCAAGAAACAGAGAAACAGAAATAGAGACAGAGAGACCTTGAGAGAGGGAGATACTCCAAGGGGAAAAGAGAGATCTGGCAATTCAGAGGCAGAACACAGATACTGGGGGCCCCTCAGATGGTGTAATGGTTATGTCGCTGGACTCCCACTTGGCCGACTGTGGTTCCAGTATCCGACCCGGTGGCTTCAAACTCATGCTAGGAGTGTGTGTGCATGCCCCAAATCCTGAGAGAAGGGCTTGCCTCCTGGCCATCTGCCCTGGGGGGGGGGGTGATTTCTCGCTTTCTGTCTCTCTGTCCCTGTCTCTCCGATGAGCACAGCAGCCCTATAGCAAAAATCTCTCTTAAAAAATAAATAAAAAGAAGAAACAGAGAGACCAGGAGGTCAGAGAGAAAGATGGGGGGAGGTGGGGACAAAAGGGGGAGAGCGGGAAGGGAGAGAAGCGGAGAGGGAGCTATCTAGGGACTAGGCGAACGTGACCTGAGAATGGGACCTGCATAGAGAAAGTCGGCCCCTACCCCTCTGCGTGCTGCGAGTCGTGGAGTGGGGTCATCGGACCTGCAGTTCCTCACTCCGACCTTAACGGAGAGAGCCTGAGACAGATATTGGCATGGTGGTTGACTTAGGCCGACTAAGACCCCTGGGGGTTGGGGACCGGACCTAATGAACGACCGCGCAGGGGGCCGGGACTGCGGGGCCAGGGACCGGGGTGGCTGGATACTCGGCCCCCAGGGTGTGGGCGGAGGAGGAGGCCGCGCTGCCTCTCCACCTGACCACTCCCTCTTCACCTGACCACGCCCTCCCCAACTCCAGCCTGAGGCCACGCCCCCCGCACAGACCCCGGCCACGCCCCCCGCGCCCACCACTCCTGGGGAAGGGGTGCGAGGGGCAGCGCGGCGGCTGCGAGGGCAGCAGCTGGAGGCGCTGACTCGTGTGGCCCTGATGGAACAGCGAGTGAAGGAGCTGCAGCGCCAGAGGAAGGAGTTGAGGATCGAGGTGAGGCCGCCGACCTCTGGGAAGTGTGGTCCCAACTCAGGGGGAACCCACAGGCTCCCGTAGGATTCTAGGCCCCAGCGCGTCCTCCTTCCAGATCCATGTCCCTGGGCCTCCTCGTCCTTCCAAATCCAGAAGACTCGGCCCGCAGACCCCTAGCTCAGACACGCCGATCTGGGCCCCCAGCCCCTTTCGCCCTCAGGCCCCCAGCACCTGCGCGCTCAGCTGTGGCTTTCTCTCGGCAGATGGAGGTGGAGGTGGCCCTGCTGCGGGGCGAGCTGGCTGGGGAGCGAGTGGCCCTCCGGCGAGAGGAGGAGCAGTTGCGAGAGCTGCTGGGGCCGCAGGTGGACGCGGAGCAGCGGGAACAGGTCTGTTGGCCCGTGGAGTCTTAGCCACCAGTTTCCTTCCTTGTCTGAGGATATTCTTTCCCGTGCACTCCGTGACCTGCATCCTGGGATTGTTGCCATTTGCGTCCGGGGGACAGTGAGATGCCTCTCCCTGCCTTCCTTCTCCCTCCCTGGCCTGATTTCCAGGTCTGACTCATTGGGCCTTTTCCTTTGCCTATCTCTATTTGCTTTTTTGGGGGGAGAGGTTTTTGCTACTGGGCGCGTGTGCTCGCCAGAAAGACAGAGAGAGACAGAAAGCGAGAAATCCACCCCCCCACACCCCCCCCCCATGGCCAAGCCGCAATCCCTTCTCCTCCATTCTCCTCTTGGGATCTTGGGCACGCACACACACGTGCTGCACGTGAGTTTAAGCCGCCGGGTCTGGGACTTGATCCGCGGTTGACTACATGGGAGTCCAGCGACACAGCCACTACGCTAACTGCTGGGCCCTCTCTTTGCTCTTTAAATGTCACACTAGGAAAAATTTCAGACGTACAAACAGAATAGTCAAGTGGCCCCGATGCCCTGTGCTCACTGGCTTCAGCAGCAACCCACCTTCCATTGGTCTTTCCTACCCCCATTTGCTCCCCTGCCCCTAGTTTCAGAAGCTAAGCCCAGATGTCATGCTGCTTGTAAGCATCAGCATGTATCATTTACAGATAAAGACTCCTTTTTAGAAACAGTATCAGTTGGTCACCTGTGGTTCTGGCGAGAAAAACATGCCTCACATGTGTGCATGTATGTGTACCAGAATCCCCAAAAAAGAGAGAGAAGTGGAGGAGAAGGGTGTGGCCATCGGGTGGGGAGTGCTTTCTCATCTCCCCTTGGCTTCACCCTCTTCTGCGCACACGCCTTCTGCAAGTTAAAAATACAAACAAAAAAAGAGTCTCACCACATCGTCTTTTTCATTTGCTAAGGGTCCATGCACTGGCTAGAGACAGGGAGAGAGAGGAGGGAAAGCAAGAGAACAACCCGGTGAGGCTGTCATGCTGCCATCCTTTCTCCTCCACTTCTCCCTCCTTTCCAGACTCTGGGCATGTACACACATTTCCCAGTGTGTTTTTCAAGCTGCTGGATCCAGGACTTGAACTATGCAGCTGGCCATATGGGATCCAGCTGCCTTAGGCACAAGACCACAGGCTGTCCTACCTTCAGAATTATTAAGTTCTCAGGGCTGGGTGGTGGCATAGTGGTAAAAATGTGTCACTCTGCAAGGCTCGCCCACATGGGAAAGTCCTGGGTTCATGTCCAGAGACTTCCCTGAACACATGGGGCTGACTAGGCTTGGGGTGGATTGCTGTATCAAGATCCTATTAGGGGTGTTGCCTCTTTGTTTCTCTCTGTTTATCTCTCACTCATGGAAGGAACAAATAAACTTAAAAAAAAAAAAAGAGAGAGAGAGAGAGAAGAATTAATAAGTTCCTGGCAGGCAACCCATTTTTTGGGACCCCTCCCTTTTTGGGAGCTCTGTTTTTCCTTCCTTCTCCTTTAATAAACTCCCCACTTTGTTAATAAATTCCCCACTTTGCTAATAAACTCCCCCTTTGCTATACCTACAAAAATAATCAGTTCTTAGCATCATCTCAGTCAGTTGTCATGTTTCCCTGCCTGTCTCAAGCATATGGCTTCTTTGAATCAGATCCCCCAAAGGCCCGTTCGTTGTAATGGTTGATGTGTGAGGTGTGTGTTGTTGCGTCTTGAACAGTTCCAGCCTGCTGTCTTCCCCAGCCTGTTGTGTCTTCCCTGTACCACTCATTGGAGAAACTGTCTTCTGTCCAGGATGTGGCTCACGGCATGCCCGTGGCGTCCTTAATCATGTTCTTCTGTTCCTGCAAACAGGTCCTTGGTTAGCAATGGACCTGATCGGGTTCAGAGGTGCTTCAGTGTCTCCTGAGCGGGTGTCGACATCACCTCTAGCTGCCAGGCTTCCTGAGGGCAGGCCTTCCTCAGGGCTCCTCTTCTCTCTAAGCCTGTTAGCACCGTCCGAGGGCATTGCTGAGACACGTTAGCGTTATAGTCTGGAAAATGGTGCCTTTCCATCAACCTTTCTCTTTGCGGGTCTTTTGTGTGTTGCATTTCCTGGGGCTGAGTGGGACCTAGGTCCTCCTTTGCCCTTAAAGATCCCACACTTCGCCCAGCCCTGACCTCTCCTGAGGTCTGGGTCTATGGGCCCGCTTTCTAGGACACTGGCTTCCAGGGTCCTTTCCTCAGACCCAGAAATCTGGTCCTCCCCCTTCTCTCTTAGACCCAAAAAACCTGGGTATCTACACTTCCTCCTTCAGACCCAGGAGTCCAGGCCCTCCTCCCCTCCTCCCTGACACCCAAAAGTCTGGGTCCCCACGCAATTTCCCTCAGACCCAGGAATCCAGACCCCTAACCCCTCTTCCCTCAGACCCAGATCAGTCCTCCAGCCCCTCTCCCTGCCCTCAGTTCCAGGAGTCTGGTTCTGTCTCAGTCACCATATCTAAAGCTGGCCTGAGTAACTCCTGTCTCCAAATTGCCCATCTCACTGTCCCTTTGGTCACCAGGCCAGCATCCCGGACCTTGCCCTGCACCCCTCCTTGTCTCTTACCCCTGAGCCTGTCAGTCACCAAGTCCTCCCCTTCTGCTTTCTGAGCCTCTCTTGCAGTTCATCTCTTTTCCATCCTCGCTGTTAGGCCCCAACCCCGCTTTCATCCTCACTGCTTAAACGATTCAGGAAGAAGTCTCCACTCCTCTAATCCATCTCCTGGAAGGATCCACTCCATACTTTCAGTCCTTGCATGGCCACCCAGTGACCTAGGATAAGGGCTCATTGGATTGACCAAACCTGACATGTGCCAGTCTCCCGCCATCATCTCCCACTGTCACCTCCCACACCATACTCATGCTGTTCCCACCATATATCCACGTTCACACGCGCCAGTGTCTGCCCTCCAAGCTTTCTGTACTTTTTGGCTTCACGTGTTTGTGCAACGCTGTTCCCTCTGCCCAAAATGCCCTTCCAGTTCCTTCTGTATCCGCAGGTCTAAATGCTCTGAGTTTTGTTTTCTTTTTTTAAGGTTTTTGCCATAAGGTGTGTGCATTTGCCAGAGAGACAGAGAAAGATAGTGAGAGGGCAAGTGAGAAATCACGCCCCAGGGAGAATGGCCACACCACAATCCTTTCTCTTCCATTCTCCTCCTGGGATCTTGGGCATGCACACACACACACCCAGTGTGATTTTTAAGCTACTGGGGCTGGGACTAGAACCACGGGTAACCATGTGGGATTCCAGCAACATAACCACTGTATCATCATCTGCCGGCTCTTGCTCCATGTTTTTTGAGGCTCACCTTAAAATCTCCAGATCTTAAACCTTGGATTGCCCTGACAGAAATTACCCTCCTTCCAGGTTTCCAAGTCTCTGTATTTCACTGCCTGGTTGTCCTGAGCTCTAACTGGCTGCGTTCCTATCTGGAGCAGGTCCACACCCCACCTCTGAGTCCTCAGGATCACCCAGCAGAATATATTTTGCCTGCCTACCTGCTTTCCTTCCTTCCTTCTGTCTTTCTTTTTTTCCTTTCTTTCTTCTTTATTTAAATTTTCCAGAGGAAACGTGTGCTCACCAGAGAGAGACAGAGAGACAGAGAAAAGGAGAGACAGAGAGACAGAGAAAAGGAGAGAAAGAAAGCGCCCCCAGTGGGGTGTGGTCATGCTGCAATACCTTCATCCTTTCTCCATCCTGTTGAGTGGGGCATGCATATATGTGCACACGTGCCTGGCATATTTTTCAAGCTGTCGGGGCCAGGATTTGAACCACACAGTCAGACATTTGGGATCCCTTAACCACTGACCCATGTGTCAACCATTTCATTAATTTTTCTTATTTTTTAGCTACAGGGCACTAGCACTTAGTGGAGAGAGAAAGAGACAGAGAGAGAGAGAGAGAGCACATGAGCACCTCCACAGGGATGGCCATGCCACAATCCCTTCTCCATTTTTCCTTTGAGATTTTGGCCTTGTTCATTTCTTTCTTTTCTTTTTTCTTTTCTTTTTTTTTTTTTTTTTAAGAATTATTCTATTTAACTTTTTATTTTCTCTTTTTTCTTCTTCTCTTCCTCCTCCTTCTCCCCCTACTTCCCTTCTACCCCTCCTCCTCTTCTTTCTCCTCCTCCTTCTCCCAATATTTCCAGAGAGAGATACAGAGAGAGAGGGAGAGAGAAGAAAAGTGAGAAAGCAAGTCTCCAGATCTGGCACTTGAACCACTGTCAGCCATGTGGGAGTCCAGCACCCTTAACCACCCTGCCACCTGCCAGCCTCTTGTTCGTTTCTTTTCTTTTCTTTTTTATTTATATTATCATCATAATCTTCTTTATATTACATTGGATTACATATAACTTTACATTGACTTCCATTGCTTTTTCAAAAGGGAATGCCATGCATGTCAGTCAATACAGAGACATCGATCTCCCCGCTTTATCATTCGATGTCTTTTCCATGCATTTCCCAATAATTATTATTATTATAATTTTTTTAAAAACAGTCAATCACTATTTCTCATTTTGCTTGTTAAAAGACTTCACCCATCATGAAATACTTCCCAGACCAGTCCAGTTGAGAATACTATACACGTCATCATCAACAGATAATAAACCATATCTGTTTCTCACTAACATCCTCTCTATTGTTCACTTGCTATCTTTCTCTATCCTCTTCTCTCTTTTTTTTA
>NW_006159526.1:1586831-1594560 GCF_000334495.1 Tupaia belangeri chinensis | reverse complement strand
TTTTTTTTTTTACCTAACATTCATTCCCTGAGCATCATCACAGCGTACTAAATGTAATTTCCCATCTAGAATAGACTGCATAGTGACTTAATCAAGCATGTTATTATCACTAATATTCCATTTCTACTTTCTTGCTTATGTATATATATATGTTTTTTTTTCTCTTCCTCTTTTTTTTTTTCCCCTATGTTTGTCCCTCTGCCCTTTCCTACTCTCTACTTACAATATCTCTGCTATATAAAGTTGTCTTCCAGAAGAGTTATTGAAAAAGTGATACATACAAGTAAAGGGAGAGAGGCCACAAGTTCCAATTATCTGCTCTTAAAGTTTTTGACAATAAGGAGCATAGATTCTATTCAGGGTTGGATTAGGGAGGGTCTCCAGGGAAGTCTCCAGGTGAGTCTCCAGGGAATGCACTTTCAGGAAAGCAGTTCTGGTACTCAGGGATGATTATCAGCTGATGGGGCACAGCAGTCATCTTGTAGTTACCAGGAATGATGTTGTGGACCTCTGCAGTGTGAGTTGTCCTTGGGTATCTGGCTTCCTTAAGAATGGCAGAATAGTTCTTGTTTTCCCCTGAGGTAATGCAGGGCTGGTAACCGTCATCTTCTCAAGTTGCAAGCTCTTCAACCTTGTTTTCGGCCTCCGGGCCATCCAGCACCGGAGAGGCCAGGGAAGGCCAGGGATGCCGGGCAAGGGTGGAAGCCCCCGACTGCGCAGGGGGCGTGAGCCCCGGGCGTGGGGCCCCCACCGGAGCTGGGCCAGCGTTCCTGGCGGGGCGGCTGAGCAGGGGGCGAGAGCCCCCGGGCCGCGGGGCCCCCACCAGAGCGGGGGCCGGGCCATTCCCTTTTTGAGAGGTTTTTGCTATAGGGCACGTTCCTCGCCAGAAAGACAGAGAGGGACAAACATCGAGAAATCACCTCCCAGGGGGGATGGCCACGCCTAAATCCCTTCTCCTCCATTCTCCTCTCAGGATCTTGGGCACACATGCACACACGCCCGGCTGGCGTGAGTTTAAGCCACCAGGTCCGGGACTCAAACCGCGGTCAACTACATGGGAGTCCAGCGACATAGCCATTACGCCAACTGCTGGTCCCCCTTGTTCATTTCTTAAACAACCGTTTACTTGGTGCTTAATAAACAGGGACATGCCTACACAAGACTGAACCAGACAGACAGGGTCCCTGACCTTGTGGGCAGCCATAAGGAGGGAGCTGGGCACATGGACTTCTATGCCCAGGGGTCTGAGATCTAGCCTGGCCTCTGTGTGCTCCTTGTACTCAGGAACAGAGGCGACTGAACCAGGAGCGGGATCGCGTGGAGGGTCTGCGCCAGAGACTCCGGGAGGCCCAGGGGCAGCTCGACTCACAGCCAGAGGACCAGCGAGAGAGGCTTCTGCAGGGGGTGCAGGAGGTGAGGGCCCTCTGGACCCCCTCAGGGATGTGCTGTCCAGGCCCCTCCTCCCTCGGGGCACAGAAGTCCAATTTCCTGGCCTTGGCCCTGAGAGTCCAGGCTCCCAGCCCTTTTGCGTCCCCACCCACAGATGAAGGAACAGCTGGAGGTGGCCCAGCGTGCCTACGAAGACCTGGAGTTCCAGCAGCTGGAGCGGGAGAGCCGGCAGGGAGAGGAGGATCCCGACAGCCCTGGGGCGCAGGCGCCAGACCCCAAGGTCCAGGAGCTTCAGGCCAGCGTGGCACAGCACAGGGTAAGCCCCACTGGACAGCTCTGCCTCTCACCGGTCCTCTCTCTCACCTCCACTCCACGTCTGGCCCTTCCTCTGCCCTCACACCCTGCCTGTGCCCTGTTCCAGATAGCGACGACCACAGCTAGTACTTCTGTGTTTCAGGAGGGTTTACTCACCGGACCCTCACAGGACCTAGGAGGCAAATCCTCCTGTTACTTCCCCATACTGTAAGTGGAGAGGCTGAAGGTTAGGGTGCCCTGCAATGTTTCCCAGTTACTTCGTCTGTCAGGGATAGAGCCGGGGTAGGGACCTACTCAGTCTCCCCATAGCGCCATGCCCCTCGCACTCTGGTCCAAACGGATGCTCCCATCAGCTCACTTCAGGGAACTTCACATTCCGGGCACTGACAAGTCCCGTGGGGAAGGGGTATGTTTAATGTATTTAACACAGTTTCCCAGTGTTTGGCATTAGAAAGCTCTCTGCCCACCTCTGTTGCAGGATCTTTCCCCAACCCTCTCCCCTTTCCCTGTCTCTGTCTCGGTTTCTACGTCTCTGTCCTATTTCTGTCCAGCATTCTCTTGTCTTTCTCTATGTCTCTGTCATTGGGAGTCTGTGTTGGTAGCTGTTCCCTGTATCTGTTCTGGTTTGTCTCTTGATCTCTCGCTTTCTCTCCATCTCTTCAACTCCCTCAGATATCTTCTGGACTCTTAAAAGGGAATAGGGTGCCAGGGAGATTCATTCTGAGTCCCCTCCCTGGACTCTGAGATCCCAGGTCCCTGTGAGGGATAGAGCAGACCCCAGGTTTTCAGGGGCCTGGTTCTGGGAGAGAGCCAGCTGGGACCCCTGGGGTGCTGAGTAACCAGGGCCGGGGTGCCTACAGCGCCGGATACAGGTCCTGGGGGAGCAGCTCAAGTCACTGGGGGAGCAGATGGCAGCCGAGAGCCGGGGGCTGAGTCGGAAGAAGGAGGAGGCCCTGCAGGCCCTGACGCAGGTGAGCTCCTGGACACCTGTCCTCCCGCCCTCACTGCCCTGGGGCAGCCTACCAGCTCCCAGCATCCAAAGGCCTGCTGGTGTCAGGGGAGCTGCTGGGGGCCCACTCTGCCTGCAGGCGTGGCAGCCTAGCTGTTCTCCCCTAGGAACGGAGCCGACTGCTGGAGCTCAGCCACCTTCAGGGGACACCTGCTGGGGACTTCTCTGAGCCCAACCAGGCCCTCACCAAGGTAGGGGACTTCACTCATCTGTCAGATCAGGGATCCAGGCCCAGCCCCTCCTCCCTCAGACCTGGGGTTTCAACCCCCAACCTTTCCTCCCTAAGACCCCGGAGGTCCAGACCTCAGCCCCTCTTCCTTCAGACCTGGGATTCTAACCCCCAGCCCCTCCTGCCTAAGACCCAGAGATCCAGGTCCCAGCCCCTTCTCCTTCAGTCCTGGGAGTCCAACCCCAGCCCCTCCTCCCTCAGACCTAAGGGTTCTGGTTCTGAGCTCTTTCTCTTTCAGACATGGGCATCTAGCCCCCTGTCTCTCCTCCCTCAGATCTGGGGTCCAGGTCCCCAGCCCCACCTCCTGCAGCCCTGGGGTCCAGGCGCCCAGCCTCTCCTCCTGCAGCCCTGGGGTCCAGGCACTCAGCTCCTCCTCCCGCAGCCCTGGGGTCCAGGTGCTCAGCCCCTCCTCCCGCAGCCCTGGGGTCCAGGTGCTCAGCTCCTCCTCCTGCAGCCCTGGGGTCCAGCCCCAGCCTGTCCTCCTCGGGAATCCTCAGTCCTCGCTCGTGCTGGGAGACTGGGCACTATGGGCCTTGTTCCCCACTCTCCTTGAGGCCTTGCCTTTGTGTTTCCATCTGAGCGACGGGCTGGCACTGGGGGCTTAGACAGAGCATCTAGGACCCGGCAGTTCCTCTGTGGTCCCTCCAGCCCTCGTTAACCTGCATCCCTTCCTGCAGCTGCTGTTTACCCAGAAGACAGACCGCCAGCTGCTGGTGCTCCAGGACCCCAGTGCCCATGCTGCTGCCACCACCACCTCCTCCTGTCTCTTCTCAGTCCACAGCTCCCTGCAGGTGCTGCCCACTGCCTGTGTCCCCATGTGTCTTGCTGGTCAGTGGGGAGGGGCTTGCTGAGAGCAGAACAGCAGGGTCTCCAGAGCTCCCACCCTGCCTCTCTCTGCTGGGGAAAGCAGGGTATAGGGCATTAGGGAGGCTGATCAAGGAGTTTTTATTTATTTATTTATTTATTTTGAGAGAGAGAGAGTTTTTGCTATAGGTTGTGTGTGCTTGCTGGAAAGACAGAGACAGAGAGGCAGAAAGCAAGAAGGATGCATGTGCTTGCTAGAGAGACACAAAGAAAGACAGAGAGAGGGAAGGTGGGAAAGTGAGACATCCACCTCAAGGGCTGGCCACACCGCAATCCCCTCTCCCCTCGGGATTTCAGGCATGCGTGCACACGTGCCTAGTGTGATTATCAAGCTACCAGAACTAGGACTCAAACCGCAGTCATGTGGGAGTCATACCACCTGCTGGTCCTGCTCTGCTCCTGTTTATAACATCCTGTTTTCTTCCCTCATAGCAATTTCTGATGACAGACTCATTCGTACCATGGCCTATTCCATTTTTTTCTTCTTCCTGTTTTTTTTTTTAAAGAATTATTTTATTTAACTTTATTTATTTATTTTAATTTGATCAGAATGTGTGTGTGAGAGAGAGAGAGGGAAGGAAAGTGGGAAAGCAAGACAGGTCCAGGACTTGAACCACAGTCAACCATGTGGGAGTCCAGTGCACTTAGTCACCCCGCCACCTGCTGGTGAGGCTTATTCAATTCTTACAACATGAGTGCCATGCAGACAAAGCTCAGATCTATCTTGCCCACCTGTTTCCTCCATGCCATGTCAGCTCCCAGCTGGGAAGTGCTGAGAATACTGGCCAAAGGAGGAAAGAGAGAAGGGAGGCTCTCGTTTCTTTTCTGTGAAGTGGAGCTCTAACAGTTCTAACTCCTGTGGTTTTTAGAAGCTTCAGTGGGTCTACAGAGTGCCTAGTTCACTGTTAGGTACGTAAAAAGCACTTGACAAATATTGGCTGCGATTTTTAAAAAAAGAATTATTTTATTAATTTTACTTATTATTTTAAAATTAGACCAGAGAGAGAGAGAGAGAGAGAGAGAGAAACAGAGGAAAAGTGAGAAAGGAAGCCACCAGACCTGGGACTCAAACCACAGTTGGCCATGTGGAAGTCCAGTGCCTTAACCACCACACCACCTGCTGGCCCCATCTGCTGCTATATTTTTTAAAAAAACTTTGTTATTAAAGTAATACAAGCTGGCAAGTCTGTGGACGGGTGGTTAAGGCAGCTGGATCCCACATGGCTGCTTCTGTGGTTAGAATCCTGGACCCAGTGTGTTGAAAAACATGCAGGCAGGGGACCAGTAGGTGGCATGGTGTTTAAGGCACTGGACTCCCACAAGGCTGACCGTGATTTGAGTCCTGGACCTGGCGGCTTACCTTTCTCTCTCACTCTGAGCACACATGCCTTATAGCAAATTAAAAAATAATAATAGTAAATAGAATTAAATAAATAATTCTTAAAAACAAAACCAAAAACATGCCGGCACGTGTACATGCCTGTCCCAAATCCCCAAGAGAGGGTGAGGCGGAGAAGGCACTGTAGCGTGACCATGCTTTCTTGCATTCTCTCTCTCTCTGTCTCTCTTTGGTGAACACACTGTGCACACCCTCTGACAAAAAACAAAAACAAAAAATTACAAACAGGGACAGCGGATGGTGTAATCATTTCGTCGCTGAACTCCCACATGGCCGTCTCTGGTTCGAGTCCTGGACTTGGTGGCTTAAAACACACACCAGTTACATGTGCATGTGAGCCCAAGATCCCAAGAGGAGAAAGGAGGAGAAGGGATTGCGGTAGTTTTTCACTTTCTGTCTCTCTGTCTCTTCAGCAAGCTCACAAGCCCTGTAACAAAAATCACTCTTAAACACACACACACACACAAGCATAGAAAATCACATTAAGCAAATGTGCAGCTTAATTAGTATACAGGAGCACGCCAGTAACTGCCCCTTGTGTCAGGAGGTAGAACTGGCAGCCATCTTAGAAGCCCCCGCATGCTCCCCTCAGTGACCTCCCCTGTCTACCCTGGACAGTAACTGCCGTTCTAACTTTTATAGCACTATTTGTCAGTCAAGGGCCTACCTCTAAACAGTATAGTTTAGTCTTACCTTTTTTCCCCTCTCTTGTGTTCAGGTTGGCCTGGAAACTAAACCTGGGCTTTGCATGCAGCTTCTGGCCTGTCATAAGGATGCTGCCCCTGTGCTACTGAGGCTGAACCCAGCTAGGGCACTCACGGGAGAGGTGGGGGTGTGGGGGGGCCCAGAAAGCACTCCCCTATGAGGGGATTGTTACGCCACAACCCCTTCTCCATTTCTCCTTCCTTTTGGGATTTTGGGTACACACACACACACACACACACACTTACCCCACACAGGTTTCAGGCCACTGAGTCTTGGGCTCAAACTGCCCAGTTGGCTGTGTGGGACCCAGCCTCCTTAGCCACCATGCCACTGGCTGGCCCAGTTTTATTTTTCTTTATTATCCGTACAAAGGTGTTGCTGTTTTAGTTTTTTTTCTTTTTTTTTTTTTTTTAAGAATTATTTTATTTAACTTCATTTATTTATTTTAATTTGACCAGAGAGGGACAGAGTGAAAGAGGGAAATTGAGAAAGCCAGCCGCCAGGTCTGGGACTCGCTGGGTCAGTTGTGTGGGGTCCAGTGCCCTTAACCATCATGCTGCCTGCTGGCCCCTCTTTATTTATTTATTTTTCTTTAAGAGAGATTTTTAGGGCACATGCACTCTGTGGAGAGACAGAGAGACAGAAAATGAGAACTCACCTCCCGGAGGGGATAGCCACATCACAATCTCTTCTCCTCCATTTTCCTCTCGGGATCTTGAGCACGCATATATATGCGCCTGGCATGAGTTTTAAGCTGACCACCGGTCTGGGACTCGAGCCACGGTTGGCCACGTGGCAGTCTAGCGATGTAACCATTACACCCTGTTTGTCCCTGCTATCTTTCTTTAAAAAGACTTTAGTGTTCTTTCTTTTTTTTAAGAGAGATTTTTCTATAGGGCATGTGTGCTTGGCAGAGAGACAGATGAAGGTAAGAAATCGCCTCCCCAGGGGGGATGGCCATGCCACAATCCCTTCTCCTCCATGGTGGACACACACACCCACGTTCCTGGCGTGAGGTTTAAGTTGCTGGGTCTGGGACTCAGACTATGGTTGACTACATGGACGTCCAGTGACATAACCGTTATGCCATCTGCTGTTCCCTTTTCTTTATATTTTAAAATGCCAGGTTGTGTACATGACAGAAAGAGAGTAAGAGGGAGGGGGAGAGAAAGAGAGAGAGAGAGAGGGACCAGCAGTTAGCATAATGGCTATGTCAGACAGAGAGAGACATAGAGACAGAAAGCAAGAAATCACCCCCCCAGGGGGGATGGTCACGCCTCAATCCCTTCTCCTCCATTCTCCTCTCGGGATCTTGGGCACGCACGCACACACGCCCGGCGTGAGTTTTAAGCCACCGGGTCTGGGACGCGAACCGCGGTTGACTACATGGGAGTCCAGCGACATAGCCATTACGCTAACTGCTGGTTCCCTCTCTTTGTTTTTCAGGAATTATTTATTTTTATTTAATTTTATTTGTTCATTTATATATTTATTATTTTAAAAATATTTGACCAAATCAAGACAGAGAGAGAGAGGGGAAAGGTGAGAAAGCAACCCACCGAATCCAGGACTCAAACTCTGGTTGGCCATGTAGGAGTGTCCAGCCCCTTAACCACCACACCACCTGCTGGTCCCAAGGTCATTCTCTTACACAACTGTAGTTCAAGGATCAACATTCAGGAAACTGACATTGAGTCAATATTCTAACGTTCACAGACTGTATTCATATTTCCTCAGTTGTCCTCACTCATTTTTTTTTTTTTTTTCAAAAGAAATGTTTAGTTGTTGGGCCCAGAAGTTAGCGTAATGGCTATGTCGC
>NW_006159526.1:1564188-1586667 GCF_000334495.1 Tupaia belangeri chinensis | reverse complement strand
TCTGTCTCTCTCTGTCTGTCTGGCGAGTTCAGGCGCCCTATAGCAAAAACCTCTGAAAGAACAAAGAAAAAGAAAAAAAAATATTTAGTTGTCATATTTGTCATATTTCTTCATTTAAAAAAAACTAATTTAAATTAATTTTTAAAAATTAATTAATTTTTAAAAAAAGAACATTGCTGAGGCCAGCTCTGTGGCCTGGTGGTTAAGGCAGCCAGATCCCGCATGACTACAGACTTGGTAGCTTAGAAAACATACCAGGTATGTGTGTGTGCATGCCCAAAATTCTGGGACGGGTAGGGAAGAGAAGGGATTATGGTGTGGCCATCCCCCCTGGAGTCACGTGTATCTTCCCATGGCACCCATGCCCCATCTCCTTTTTTTTTTTTTCTCCAAGGTTTTTGCCAAAGGCATGTGTGTTTGCTGGCGAGACAGAGAGAGCTGGAGAGAGGGAAAGTGAGAAATCACCCCCTGTGGGGATGGCCATGCTGCAAACCCCTCCCCTTCATGGGACTTTGGGCGTGTGTGCACATAGCCTACTGTGATTTTCAAGCTATTAGTTCTGTGACTCAAACCGTGGTGTGCCGTGTGGAGTCCAGTGCGTCAATAACCACAGCACCTGCTGGCCCTGCCCTCTTTCTGTCAGGCCCGTAGGTGGTCCTAAGGCTCTCGCTAGCACAGATGACCCTGCAGAGACTAACCTTGAACTCAGGTCATTTTGCACATGTACAAGGGTATCCATAGGTTGAATTCCTAGAAATGGAATTGGGGCTCAATGGTTTATGCATTTGTCATTTTGACAAAAACCAAAACGAATTGATTTCCATTAAGATGGTTCCAGATGGACACTCCCAGCATTCTGTGAGAGTGTCTATATTTCCCACGTACCCACTAGCACGGTGGTTTTGTTTTTCAATAGTTTTATTGAGCTCTTAATCACATACCATAAAATTCATTCAAGGTATACAATTCTTTGAATGTGTTCATTAAGTTGAGCGACTACAATGAATTTTAGAACTTTTTTTTAGAATTATGTATTTAATTTTTAAAATTATTTTTAAATTTTGGCCAGAGAGGGACGGGGCAGGGGAGGGGGAGGATGAGAAAGCAAGCTACCAGGTCCAGGACTTGAACCATGGTTGACCATCTGGGAGCCCAAGCACCTTAACCACCATGCCACATGCTGACTCCTTTAGAACATTTTTAAAAGTTTATTTATTTCCCCCATGAGCAAGAGAGACCTTGAGGGAGCACCCCCAACAGATGCCAGATGCCATAAGATCCACCCCCAGCCTTCGGTCACTTCTCAGACATGCCCAGTGAACTCAGGGAGGTCTCTAGACTTGAACCAGAAACCGTCCCATGGGATTGCCTTGCAGCACATCATCTTCTACCACTGTGCCGACATCTGGCCCCAGTTTAAAACATTTTCATTACCCCTAACGAGAAGCCCAGTACCCCTTAGCCATCCTCCCTCGATTTCCTCGTCTCCCCCAGCCCCCGACAGGTACAATGCTATTCCCTGTTTCTATATTACTTTGCCTGTCCTGGACATTTCATATAAATGGAAAGATGCTCTGTGCGGTCATTTGTAGCTGGCTGTGTAACTCAGCATAGCGTTTAAGGTAGGTTTTTTTGATCTGTGCCATTTAGATGTTTGTTTTTGTTTTTAATTTTTAATTTTGTTGCGCAAGGGCACATGCAGCGGACAGAGAAAGACAGGGAGAGGAGAAAGCAGCCCCCGTGGGGGATGGTCATGCCACAGTCCCTTCTCTATCCCTTCCTTTGAGGATTTTGGGCACACATGCACACACACACACACACACACACACACCTAGTGTGCTTCTCAAGCTCGTGGGTCTGGGACTTCAGCCGTGTGGCCAGCTGTGTGGCATCCAGCTGCCTTAACCACAGTCTGTGGAGCCGGCCTAGAGGTGGTTGCACTGCGCAGTGCTGACTTGTGGGTGAGATCAATATCTTTTCCTGTGTATATCCAGGGCTCCATCGGCCTCCAGAGGACTGGGAGCCTGCCCCGGAAAAGGGGAGAGAGGGCGAGTCAGAGAGGATCCCCCCGACCTCTGTCCCTCCACTGTACTGGTGAGGATCCTCCCCCCAACATCCAATACACACCCTGCACCAGAGGATGGAAGAAGCCGGCATGGATGCCTGTGTGGCCTAATCCAGTTCCCTCTCCCCAGGAGCCCTGGAGGCCTCAGCTCTCCCGCCAGCAGCAGGGGACTCTGGGAGACACCCCCTCTATCAGCTGCTGAACTGTGGTGGCCCCGGAAATAGGTAAGACATTAGGGAGATGATGAGAGGAGGAGGGGAGAGACCGAACCACTGTGACCTGCCCCGTGCCTGTTCCCTCCCAGCCGTGGGGCCCTCCACCCAGACATCGCCCGCATGGAGCGGCTCCTGGGGCAGGCCGTGGCGGAGAGGGAGCGGCTGCTCAAGGCCAGGGTGAGACCCCAGAGCATCCTCTTTAGGGACAGGAGACCCTACTCAGTCTTTCCTCCCTCGGTCCCAGGGGTCCAGGTCCCTAGTCCTTCCTCCCTTGGACCCAGGGGTCCAGGTCCCCAGCCATCCTCCCTCAGACCCAGGGGTCCAGGCCCCCAGTCCTCCTCCCTCAGACCCAGAAGAGGTCCCCAACCGTCCTCCCTCAGACTCAGGACTCCAGGTCCCCAGCCATCCTCCCTCAGACCCAGGGGCCCAGGTCCCCTGTCCTTCCTCTTGGGACCCAGGATCTAGGCTCCCAGCCCCCACTGCTCAGTATTCAGGAACCCAGGGGTCTAGGGCATTTTTTACCAACTTCTTATGGGCTGTCATCTTCATCGATTGTTTTCATCCTGAATCCACAGGAAGGGACGAGGCGAGTGGAAGGTTCTCCAGGCTCAGCCGTCCCTGCCATCAAGGTCAGTCCCACCCCTGCCCTCGTCCCCGTCTCTGTCTGCTCTTCCCGGCTATGCTCTTCTGATATTCTGACCCTTTCCACCCCTCCAGTGCAATGGAAGACCAGCCTGGGCTTGGTAAGGGAAGGGGAACTAAAAAGGACCCAGTTTCTGTTCCCACTTGGGTCCTCTCTACGCATGGTGTGTTCTCGAGTAACTCGCTCCACTTCTTCATGCTCAGAGTCCTCTTCTGTGGGTTGTGACAACGTCAGCAGTCACTACAGAATGAGGAGAAGTACACACCAGGGCTTTTACAGCCACTTAAATGGTTTTGTTTTTATTTCTTTCTAAAACATCATTATAGAAATATTTAAGCATAGCAGAAGCACAGAGAATAGATGAATAAACTCTGTGGACCCACTGTGTGCTTCAGTGACTCTCAGTACTTAGTGTTTTACTTGCCAACATTGTTTTACTAGCCACATTCTGCACTGGAATAGTTGATATTTTTTTTTTCCTTTTTTTTGCTATATGGCGCATGCGCTCACCAGAAAGACAGAAAGAGACAGAGAGACAGAAAGTGAGAAATCACCCCCTGGGGGGATGGCCATGCTGCAATCCCTTCTCCTCTATTCTCCTTTCAGGATCTTGGGCATGCACTCACATGCGCCCAGTGTGAGTTTAAGCCACCAGGTCCGGGACTCGAACCAAGGTCGACTACATGGGAGTCCAATGACATAGCCATTACACTAACTGCTGGTCCCAATATTTTTATTTTTTTTAAATAATTATTTTAGTTTGACTTTATTTATTATTTGACCAGAAAAGGGCAGAATGAGAGAGAGCGAGAGTGAGAAACCAAGCTGCCAGGTCCAGGACTTCAAACCACAGTTGATTATGTGGGAGACCAGCGCCTTTAACCACCATGCCACCTGCCAGCCCCTGCATTGGAATAGTTTAAAGCAGAGTTCCAAATAGTGTATCCTTTCATCCACACCTCACTGTGAGTCTCCAATAGATAGGTTTAGTTTTCATAATTAAAAAACCCATTTTGCCTGAAGGTACATGCACTCACCAGACAGAGAGAGACAAAGGCGTAGGGAGGGGAGAAATCACTCCCCCCCAGGGAGGTGTGGTCCTGCCCTGCCGATTGATCCCTTCTCCTCCATCTCTCCCTTCCTTTGGGATTCTGGGCACGCACACACGTATTCCTAGAGTTTTTTCAGGCTGTTAGGTTCAGGATTCGAACAGCAGATTGACCTGCCGTAGCCCTGCGTCCCTGATAGAATTTTTTTTAAACATAACAAAAATTCCCTTGTTATACCTTATGAGATTATTGATAATTTTGTAACACTGCAATACACAGCCCATATTCTCATTTCCCTAATTGCCTCCAAAATGTCTTTTTTTGGAGAGGTTTTTGCTATAGGGTGTGTGCGCTCTCCAGAAACACGGAAAGCAAGAAATCACCCCCTCTCCCCTGGGGGATGAACACACTGCAATCCCTTCTCCTCCATTCTCCTCTTGGGATCTTGGGCATGCACACACAAAAGTCTGGCGTGAGTTTAAGCCACCGGCTCCGGGACTTGAACCGCGATCGACTACATGGGAGTCCAGCGACATAGCCATTACTCCAACTGCTGGTCCCCCAAATGTCTTTTTATAGATGATTTCTTTGAAACTAGATACAAACAAAACACACATTATTTATCTGGCTAAGAGGGCTCTTTTTTTCTAAGAGTTCTGCCTCCCCATTTATTTTAAAATGTCATTTATTTGTGGAAAAATTGAGTCATTTATCCCGTGGATGTTTTTCACATTCTGGAGTTAGCAGACAGCTATTAAAATGTTATTGTAAAATGTTATTTTTATCTACGCTAATAGCATGAATGTATTTTTGTTATAAGGAATGGTAGCTACAGTTTCGAGAAAGTGAAAGTTGCTTTTTAATTCACAGATCTCACTCCTATTGTTGAGAAGCTGTGTCTTGTGAATTTATTTATTAGAGATAGATTTTTGCTGTAGGGTGCATGTGCTCGCTGGGGAGACAGAAGTGACAGAAAGCAAGAAATCACCCCCAGGGGGATGGTCACATCACAATCCTCCTTCTCCTCTGTTCTCCTCTCGGGACTTCAGGCATACATGTATATGTGCTTGGCATGAGTTTTTAGCTGCCAGGCCCGGATCTTGAACTATGGTCGACTACATGGGAGTCCAGCAACATAACTGTTATACCATCTGCTGGTCTTGGTGAATTAATTTTTTCCATAAGTTAGCACGTCACTCCTGACCTGCTTTTCATTTTCTCAGCCGTTTGTCTTGCCTTTGTTCATTTCAACCAATATTTATTGAGTTTTTATTGTGTGCTAGGCCTTGGGTTACAGAGGTGAACCTGTATTATATTTTAATATAATAAAAATCCAAGCCCTCTTGGAGCTGATGGTTAGCCAAGGAGCTAGACAAAAGCAACCTCAGTAAGTAAAATATGGGACCAGTAGGGTGTCATGGTGGTTAAGACACTGGACCCCATATGGCCAACCATGGTTTGAGTCCTGGACCTGTTGGCGTGAAAATCATGCCAGGCGTGTGTGCGTGCATGCCCAAAATTCCAAGAGGAGAATGGAAAAGGGTTTCTGGTGTGGTCATCCCCCCCGGGGGTGGGGTGGTGGTGGTGGGATGATTTCTCATTTTTCCTCTCTGTCTCTCTACTGCCAATGCTTGGACACTATGGCAAAGCCAAAAAAAAAAAAAAAAGAAAAGAAAAAAAGGAAATATGTAGCATGTCAGATACTCATGAGAACAAAGGAGAAAAATAATAAGCCCGACTTCATTAAAAATGAAGGGCTCCTCCTTTGCAGCTCCCCCTGCTTTGTACCTCAAGTGTTAAGCAGTCCTGTGTTGTGGGCAGTTCCCCCACGCCCTGCTGTGTTTAGTGCCCACGAGTAAGTGTGTCTCCGGGATTCACACCTAGTAGTGGAATGGCAGGGCTACAGAACCCCACAGCTGGGCAGTGTCAACGTCGGTACCTGTAGCTATTGGGATCGTTGTTGTGGTCACCATTACTGTCACTGTCAAAGGCTGAGCAGGCCCTGCACTGCGCTGCTCTGACGGGCTGCTACCCTCCGGGGCCCTCAGAAGCAGAACCACTGGGAGGCTTTGACGTCAGCAGCCCCTTCTTCCTGCTCTCCAGGCCCCACCCACACCCCCACCTCGCCCTCTGGGCCCTCGAGTCTTGGATCTTCGGCAGCACCTGGAACGATGGGGTCACAACCCGGAAAGCTGCCCGCATGTGCGCGTGTACGCGGGCTGCTGCCGCGGGCCCCTGGTGAAGATGGGCGGGCGAATCAAGACCTGGAGGAAGCGATGGTTCTGCTTCGACCGCCAGGCCCGCCGCCTGGCCTACTACGCAGGTGAGCCTTGGGCCCCAGGATGCCTGAGGGGCCATCCCAGAGGCCTTCCCCCCCTAGACCCTGGGAATCCTGGCTCCTGGCTGCCTCCTTGCTTAGGCCTGTGAATCTGGTACCCACCCCCTTCCTCCCTCAGCATGCCAGTGTCCAGGCCCCCACCGGCCACTTCTCCAGGACCCTGGAGTCCAGATCTGCAGCCCCCTCCTCCTTAAGCCACCCAGAATCCAAGTCCCAGCCCTCCTAGATCCATAGATAACAGTTTGGGACAATTCTGGCTCCCCGACCTACTTTCCCAAGAAACCCAGAAGTCTGACCCTGTTGTCGGTACCCCACTTCCCAACACCAGGAGCCCAGGGCCTGTCCTTCCTCCCTAGGAAAATCCAGGGTCCTGAACCTCCCCTTGAGTTCCTTCCTTCTAGGGGAGCGAGCAAACCTCGGGTTCCGGTTCCCCAGACCCATTCCCACCCTGTCTGGTCTCCACACCCACTCTCTGGTCTAGCATCAACCTTCCCTCACCTCCCAACTGGTACTTCAGGGACCCTCAGACTCTGTCCCCCTGTTCCTCACCCCAAACCCAGTCTCAGGATTTGGGCCCAACGGCTCCTGCCCCAACAGGCGCAGGCTCTGCCTCTCACTGGCTGCTTGCCTTTACCTCCCTCTGCCAGACAAGGAAGAGACCAAGCTCAAAGGTGTCATCTACTTCCAGGCCATCGAGGAAGTCTATTACGACCACTTACGCTGTGCCTTCAAGGTGACTCCCCCAACGCGGCTACCCTCCCCTCCTAGTCAGAGCCCCTGCAGTCAAGCCGTCTCTCATTCCTAGCTTGTCCTGAGAAAAGCCACTCCGTAGGCCCTGCTGTTATACTCACGGGAGGCCAACAGGTCATGTCACTGCAGAGGCTAAAAATGAAGAGCTCAAACTCTGGCTGTCAGCCACGGCTAATTTGCTTGGAATGAACGCTTTAGAGCAAAACTTTGGCAAACTCTGATGCCAAGCTGGGAATCACTGAACGAAGTAGGCAGAGTAAAGACTGTGGCGGGCCAGGAGTGTCTAAAGGGGACAGTTATTACATGGCTTCTGCCCGCAGCTGTCAAGTGGGAATGGCCCCATAAGGTCCTATCTGTTTTTCCCCCAGGGAGCTCAGGGGTTAGAACTTGTTAAATACTATGCCAGAAACATGAATGTTGGCCGCTCCTACCATGTTTAAAGCTCCATGGGGAGCAACTGACTATGGCTTTTGAGAACTTTGGGACCAGCAGTTGGCGTGATGGCTATGTCGCTGGACTCTCATGTAGCTGACTGTGGTTCGAGTCCCAGACCTGGTGGCTTAAACTCACGCCGGGTGCATGTGCGTGCATGCCCAAGATCCCGAGAGGAGAATGGAGGAGAAGGGATTGGCATGGCCATCCTCCCTGGGGTGTGATTTCTCTCTTTCTGTCTCTCTGTCTCTCTCTGTCTTTCTGGTGAGCACACATGCGCTATAGCAAAAATCTGTCCAAAAAAAAAAAAAATAGAGAACTTTGGAACCCCAGCTGTTTGGCATTAGGAAAGTGACTTCTCTTTTCCAGCCTTTGTTTTCTCATCTGTAGAATGGACACACTTCAACCCATTCCCTCATGGTTACTGAGTAGGTTAAAAACAGATCATGTCTATAAGGGTGTCTGTAACTCCTGAGAAACATCTCAGGATTTTTTTTTTTTTTTGAGAGGATTTTGCTATAGGGCGTGTACGCTTGCTGGAAAGACAGAAAGTGAAAAATCAACCCCCGGGGGGATGGCCACGCTGCAATCCCTTCTCCTCCGTTCTCCTCTTGGGATCTTGGGCACACATGCACACGTACCCGGCGTGAGTTTAAGCCACTGGGTCCGGGACTCGAACCGCGGTCGACTACATGGGAGTCCAGCGACATAGCCATTACACTAACTGCTGGTCCCAACATCTCAGGCTGTAGGAAATAGATATTCAGTGAATGAGTGCTAGACATTAACTTTCCCCAGTTTAAAACGGAGGGGGTTTCAGGGGGCACTGGATCTGAGGGAGGTAGAATCTGAATGCTTCTCTTTCTAGTATTGGAGAAGGTAGGCTGGTGGAAGGGCCAAGGTTGACTTTTAAATTCATTTCCCTCCTAATTTAGTGCTAGCATACTACATATATTAATTTTAATTAGTTTTTCGTGTTATTTCACTTAATGCTCATTACCCCGTGAGGTAGGTGGCATCACTTGGGAAGACAGGGAAACTGTAACTAGGAGTTGTGCCTAATGCCTCAGTCCGTAAGAAGCAAGACTGGCGCTCGAACCTTGTCTGTGGCCTTGTCTGTTGTTTTAACCGACTTCACCCGATTGCGATTGCGTATTCCAGAGCCCCAGTCCCCGCCTGACGTTCTGCGTCAAAACCTACGAACGCCTCTTCTACCTGGTGGCTCCGAGCCCCGAAGCCATGCGTATTTGGATGGACGTCATCGTGACCGCTGCTGATGAGAACCACGCCCTCTAAGTGCCCACGCCCCCAGGGGGTTGTCCCAGTGTGGTCCCGCCCCCTCACGCACGTGCTGCGAGGCCCCGCCCATGCCGGAGAACTTGGGCCCGCCCCCTTGAGCTCGCCCGGGAATTTTGCAGTTGCTGTGTGCTCTGCTGGCTGGAGCTGCAGCGTTCTGGGCAGCAGGTGGCTTTCCGGGACGGGATCGCCAGCCCCTGCTGCCCTGCCTGGGGCGGGAGGAAGATTGCGGGGGCGAGAAGGAACTATTTATTGGTGTGTCTGTGATACTGAATTAAACGTGAAGGAAAACCAGGGGTTGCTGCTGTGATTTCCGGCCCAGGCGTCTGGGGCCCCTTAGCCTCTGGCAGGACCTCGCAAGTTATGGGGTTCCTCTGGGAGCTGAGCGTTCCCATGGCTGTTTCTCTTTTTTTTGGAGAGGTTTTTTTTTTTTTTTTTCTATAGGACGCTTGCGCTCGCCAGACAGACAGACAGAAAGCGAGAAATCACCCCCCAGGGGGGATGGCCACGCTGCAATCCCTTCTCCTCCATTCTCTTCTCGGGATCTTGGGCACGCACGCACACGTGCCTGGCGTGAGTTTAAGCCACTGGGTCTGGGACTTGAACTGCAGTCGACTCCATTGGAGTCCAGCAATATAGACATTACGCTAACTGCTGGTCTGCGTAGTCCTTCAGCCCTAAGGTGGAAGGAGAGGGTGAGGAGGCATGCGTCCTCAGTAGGCAATTTTATTTAGTTGGTAGCCCTTTCTGGCCCGACTGGCCTACTGACAGTTTCTAGGAACTCCTGGGCTCCCTCTTTTCCTCCAGACCTTTGCATGTGTTGGCCTCTCTTCTGTTCCCTTAATCATCAGCTCTATTCTTCAGGTCGTAGTGCGAATGTTCCTTCCTCCTTCAGGAAGCCCTCAGTGATTTCCCTGGCTGGGTCAGGGACTCCCTTTTGAGCTCTCCCATTCCATCCCCACACACCCTACATCATCACTGGTGGTGTGTCTGTGACTTTTAGGGACTGGGAGCATTGTGAGGCACAGCCAGAGTTGTCCTAGTCACCTCCATGTCCCCCCAACATAAGGCATGTCTCGTTCCATAAAAGTGAAAAAAAAATTGCTTCCCTTTCACCTCTGGGTCTTTGTACAGACTGTTCCCTTTGCGTAGGCACCTCTCCCCACTCCACCCAGCACCTACTCATCAAGCCAGAGCTGATGAGGTCATAGCTGCTATGTCATGGCTCCTCCAGGAAGCCCTCCCTGATTGTTTTGACTGAGTCACACTCTTTATAGAACCCTGACTACTGTACCTGTGCCTCCCCCATCACAACCCTGATCACGCCACCCTGTGTTTCCCCCTCACGACCTCGACTTCCCTGGGTCTGCCCTGTGGCAAGCCCTCTTTCTTAACTGGAGCTCCAAGAGGCAGGGACTGAGGTTGTCCTAGTCACTACTGAGTCCTTGGCACACAGCAAAGGGCCGGGTACACACCGGTGTTGGAATGTCTGGCGGGTGAATTAGCTGCTGAGAAAGCGATGCTCAGGGTAGTCGTGGGCCAGGAGCAGCGTTCTGGCTTCTCTTCAGCCTCTGGGTCTCATCTAAGGTGTCCCCGCCTTCGAGATGCTTTCCCTAGTCCTTGGGCTGGGGCAGGTGCTTACTCTGGGCTTTCCCACCTGAGCACGCCAGGCTGTCACTCTGCAGGTCGCCCTTCCCTCGAAAAGTCCCCTTGAGGATCCAGATACATGCAAATGCCCCAATTCCCAGGCCCTCTGGGACTCCAGGTGTCCCTTGGCTTCCACTCCCAGGTGTGAGACATCTGGATTCCTGGGTCAAGTTATTCCCCCACCCCTGTGCAAACCAGATCCCTTCCTGGGGCCAGTGCCACAGACATGTGACCAGTGTGGTCCAGAGGTCCCTGTGCTCAGGAGAGCCCTGCTTTGTGGTTCCTTCTGGAAATTTCTTTCAAGGATTAAAAAATATATATATTATTTTATTTAACTTTATTTATTTATTTCAACTTGACCAGAGAGGGAGAAAGTGAGAGAGAAAGAGAGGGAAAGTGAGAAAGCAAACCAGGTCCAGGACTTGACCTGGGGTCAGCCATGTGTGAGAGTCCAGTGCCCCTAACCACCATGCCACCTGCTGGCCCCCACCCCGGTCTGAAAATCCTTAATAATATTACTGGAATTTGTGTTTCGTAAGTGAAGTCTGATGGGACAATGCAGCATGATCCGGGGACATGGAGCCTTGACTTACAGGCAGCCCCACCTCTCGCCACCTCCCGTCTCCCTGGGGCAGGTCCTGTCTCCCTTTCCATCCCAGTCCCTGCCCTATGACCATGGTCACCCCGTACCTCTGGCAGGGGCCTGGAGCAGACGCAAGGCAGGAAGACCAGGATCGGGCACTTGCGTCTCACGGCATCTTGGGGAGGAGCGTGATGGTGGGCAGTTGGTGGGAAGGGGAAGCCAGCAACCAGCCTGCCCGCTTGTCGGACAGTGTCTCCGAGACCATATGAGGTGCAAATAACTTCTCCTGTGAGGGTCTGTGGCCCCACGAGCATCCCCGTGCCCAAAGGAGCGTGATGTTACACACCATGAGGGGCCAGGAGGGAGAGCGAGGCGTTGACATCTTAGTACCTTCAGCAGCGCCCTTTCCTGCCTTTGAACCAGGTCTCCACTTTATTTTGCATGGGGCCTCAGGGATTACGCTGCTGGCCCTGCTCCCTAGCATCCCGCCCACCCCACCACCACTGTGCCTCCCAGAGGAAGTGAGTGAGACAGGCCAGGAACGGCACTGCACGAAGCCTGCCCCAGGGGATAGGAAGCCACCCTGGATATGCCCTGGGCTTTGAGGCCCGGCAGTGACCGGTGCTAAGGGCCGCCTCCGCACTGACCCCTCTGGTCATCTATTTGGGGAACTGGATTCCAGACCTCCTTGCAGTGAAGTCTGGAGAGGAGCTGGGAAGAGCCACAGGTGCCGGCACTGTGGAGGCGGTGCACTGATCCTCCCTCTGTTACCTGGGCCTGGGCCAGGTGGGGGTCAGTGCCCAGAACCTGGGCAGGCCTGAGCAAGAAGTGATCCCCACCCTGTGTCTCGCTCCCTCCCAAGACGCTAGTTCTTCCGGTTGGGCCTGTTGGGGTTCCTCCCTGAAACTCTCCCACGCGGCTGGGGCCTGTGGGGCCTCCTGCTCAAGAGCACCCTGCCTGTTACTCACTGCATCCACTAGTGGATTTCAGAGCCATATGACAAAGGAAGTAGCTGATGTCAAAGAGGGAGATTGAGCTGCTTGAGGTCACACAGCAAGATGGTGGCAGCGACACACAGCTTCTTTCTCTTTTTTGAGAGGGTTTTGCTATAGGGCTCGTGCACTTGCCAGACAGACAGACAGAGACAGAGAGACAGAAAGCGAGAAATCACCCCCCAGAGGGGATGGCCACGCCGCAATCCCTTCTCCATTCTCCTCTCGGGATCTTTGGCACGCATGCACATGCGCCTGGCGTGAGTTTAAGCCACCGGGTCTGGGACTCGAACCTTAGACTACATGGGAGTTCAGCGACATAGCCATTACGCCAACTGCTGGTCCCAAGACACACAGTTTCAATCTGGGGGCCCGGATGGTGGCAGAGCAGTCATGCAGCACTCTGCCAGGCTGACCCATGTGGGACGGTTCCAGGTTCATGTCCAGAGACCTCCCTGGACAGGCATGCACGTGGCCATGAGCCGAGCTGGCTAAAGCCAGGGTGGATTGTGGTGTGAAGACCCTGTTGGGGGCAGGGGAGCGTTGTCTCTCCTTTCTCACGGAAGAAAGAGAAATTTTAAGAAAAAAATGTCGGGAACCAGTAGTTAGCGTCATGGCTATGTCGCTGGACTCCCATGTAGTCGACTGCAGTTCGCGTCCCGGACCCGGTGACTTAAAACTCACACTGGGCGCATGTGCGTGCGTGCCCAAGATCCCGAGAGGAGAATGGAGAAGGGATTGCGGCGTGGCCATCCCCTCTGGGGGGTGATTTCTCGCTTTCTGTCTCTCTGTCTCTCTCTGTCTGTCTGGCAAGCGCACGGGCCCTATAGTGAGAAAAACCTCTCCAAAGAAAGAAAAGAAAAAAATGTCAATCTGTCCAATTCCAGACCTGAAACTCCTCCCATTGCCTCACTCCAGCATGAAAGACACCGCTTCCTTTGTTATAAAAAGAGGCTTGGGGAAGTGAAGACACTTCTGTAGGATCACACAGCAAACCCGAGGGGGCTGGGACTCCACAGCTGGGAGGCAGGGGCCAGTGCCCAATGGCTTTACGAGGAGTCATTCACTTTCTCTCTTGGAACCTCCGCCCTGTGCCAAGTGACCCCACCCATGTGACTGAGGTGCTCATCACTATTGGATGGGGGTCAGACAGGGTCTAGGGAACAGAAGTGTCTTTATGACACAGACGCTATGTTCTTATCTTCAGACGCAAGCCAGCCAGAAGGAGCTGGCTTCAGACCCTGCCTCTTCCCTTGCTGGGGGAGCTTGATCAACATCCCCCTCTCTCTGGCCCTCGTATGTCAAATGGATCCTCCACCCCTGTCCCTTATTAGGCATTCAAGGAGAGTGTGCTTGTAAACAAGCTTAGCACTCTGTATGGCACACAATCGGAGCTCGAGAAGTGGGGACTACTGGGGCCAGCAGTTAGTGCAATGGCTATGTCGCTGGACTCCCACGTAGTCGACCGCAGTTTGAGTCCCAGACCCGATGGCTTAAACTCACACCGGGCACGTGTGCGTGCGTGGCCAAGATCCCGAGAAGAGAATGGAGGAGAAGGGATTGCGGCGTGGCCATCCCCCCTGGGGGTGATTTCTCACTTTCTGTCTCTCTGTCTCTGTCTGTCTTTCCAGAGAGCACACGCACCCTATAGCAAAAACCTCTCAAAAAAAAAAAAAAAAAGCAGGGGCTATTATTAACCAATAATAATAGCAATCTATTTAGCCTATTATTTTTTATTATTCTTATTATTTTTTTGAGAGTTTTTTTCTATAGCTCGTGTGCACTCGCCAGAAAGACAGAGAGAGACAGAAAGCGAGAAATCACCCCCCGGGGGCGAGATGGCCAACGCCGCAATCCCTTCTTCTCCATTCTCCTCTCGGGATCTTGGGTATGCACGCACACACACCTGGCGTGAGTTTAAGTCACCGAGTCTGGGACTTGAACCATGGTCAACCACATGGGAGTCCAGCGACATAGCCATTACGCTAACTAGCTATTATTACCATAATAGCTAATACTTTTGAGGCACCTAGAACTGGGCCCTATTTCAAGCATTCCACATATATTTGATATTAATGCCCACAACCACCCTATGAGGTAGGTACCATTAAAATCTCCATTTTACAGAAGGGGACACTGAGGCACACAGAGGCCAAATCATTCTCAGCGTTTCACAGCTGGAAACCGACATAGCCATCTACCTAAGTTAGGTTCTCAAGCCAGACTGCCTGGGTTCAAACACCACCTCCATCACTCGGTAGCTGTCACAATCTGGGCAAGCTGTTGGCCTCGCCCTGCCTGCTTCCCCCTGTGTGAACCTACCCTAGACACCTCTCACTGGGCTGTTGTGCGGAACAGTTCCCAGCACATGGGAAGCGCTGGATAAATGTGCCTCTGTCACGGCTTCTGTTTAGAGAAGTCCCTGAACAGCAAAGAACTAAAGCCACTTGCCTAAGGACACAGAGGGAATCTGGCAGAGCTGAGATCTGAGCACAAGTCTGTCTGGCTCTCAAATTAAGGACCATTGCTAAATATCTCAGTTTGTTGTTGTTGTTGTGTTTTAGAGGCTTTTGCTATAGGGCACGTGCACTCACCGGAAAGACAGAGAGAGACAGACAGAAAGCGAGAAATCACCCCCCATGGGGGATGGCCACGCCGAAATCCCTTCTCCTCATTCTCCTCTTGGGATCCTGGGCACACACACATATGCACCCCATGTGAATTTAAGCCACCGGGTCTGGGACTCGAACCACGGTCGGCTACATGGGAGTTCAGCAACACAGCTATTATGCTAACTGCTGGTCCTTAAATATCTCAGTTTTAAGACCAGGCTCTGACCCTGAGGAGCAATAGGGATCTTTGCAGAGAGTTCATGGTTTAAACCTCAGTTCTGTCGTTTCTTTTTTAATTTTTTGAGAGGTTTTTGCTATAGGGCATGTGCACTTGCCAGGCAGACAGAGAGACAGAGAGACAGAAAACAAGAAATCACCTCCCAGGGGGTATGGCCACGCTGCAATCCCTTCTCCTCCAGGGATCTTGGGCATGCACACACGTGCGCCTGGCGTGAGTTTTAAGCCACCGGGTCCAGGACGCGAACCGTGGTCGACTACATGGGAGTCCAGCAACACAGCCATTACGCTAACTGCTGGTCCCCCAGTTCTGCCACTTCTAAGCCTCTCCTGACCTCAGTTCCTCATGTGCGAATGGGGCTCAGGTCTCCCTGTGCAAAGTTGTGACGGTCAGTGGATTCAGATAGTGCTAAGCAACACAGTAGGTGTTCAACAATGATCACCATGCTCAGCTAAAAGATGAGGAGTCATTAATTGAGATAGTGCTTGCCCAGTGCGTAGAACAGCTTTCGACATACAGTGAACACGTGACAGTGGGTCACTGTTGTGATCGTTGCTATTACTGGCCTGCTGTGTTTTACGACGAGAACTATCTGGAAATCATTTGGAAACTCCTGCTTTCTCTTTCTGTCAGTAATCCCTAACTGGTTCTTTCTCTTGAAATATTTGGGGTCATTCCACTGGTTACTTTTCCGTTTGCTATCGCCCCACGCCAAGTCCCACTGCCCATGACCGGTGTCAGTATTCTCCTCCAGGAACACACCCGTGGCCAGACAAGTTGGGTGTATTGCTCTTTGCAATGAGGGAACTGTGAGGTGTCTCAGTAAAAGAGTCTTTAAAAAAAAAAAAAAGAATTATTTTATTCAACTTTATTTAAATTTGGCCACAGAGAGAATGAGAAAGCAAGCCACCAGGTCCAAGTCTCGAACTACGGTCAGCCATGTTGGAGTCCAGCACCCTTAACCATCACGCCACCTGCTGGCTCCACAATAAGAGAGTCTTAGATAGGACTGATTTTAAGATTTTGGGCAGTAGGGCCAGCAGGGGGCATGGTGGTGCAGACTCCAGACTCTCATATGGCTGACTGTGGTTTGAGTCCCAGACCTGGTGGCTTGAAAATCACGCTGGGCATGTGTGTGTGTGTGCGTGCCCAGAATCCTGAGAGGAGACTGGAGGAGAAGGGGTTGCGCCATCACCATTCCCTGGAGGGGTGACTTCTCATTTTCCCTCTCTCTGTCTCTTTCTGGTGAGTGCATGCACCCTATGGCAAAAAAAAAAAAAAAAAGATTTGGGGCTTCTCCATAGCACAACAATAAGTGCTCAGGAGTTGGCGTAATGGCTGTGTCGCTGGACGCCCATGTGGTTGATTGTGGTTCGAGTCCCAGAACTGGGGGCTTAAACTCACACTGGGTGCGTGTGCGTGCATGCCCAAGATCCTGAGAGAAGGGAGGAGAAGGGATTGTGGCATGGCCATCCCCACTGCGGGGCGATTTCTAACTTTCTGTCTCTCTGTCTTTCTGGTGAGCGCATGTGCCCTATACCAAAAACCTCTCCAAAAAAAAAGAGAAGCTGGATCCCACATGGTGATGGAAGTTTGAATCCCTGAGCTAGTAAGCTGGAGGGCTGGAGGGCTGGAGGGCGGGGATCTGCAGGATGTTCGCTCTCCCTTCCTCTCTCACTCTCATGTGTGAATGCATGCGCTCTATCGTGAATAAAGAAAAAAACACTTGGGCTCTGTGTGGTGATTTGGAAGTGAGGCTTGCTCTAAATTGGATCATGCCATGCTTCAGTATTTTCATAAACCTCATTTATGAGGCAGGAGACACAAAGCAAGGTTAAAGTTATAACATATACATATTGTGATCCAATATAAGCAACCGCTTCTATTAGCCCGGATATGGGCGCTTAGTCATTTTGTGGTTTGCATCATGACCTTGTTTGTCTCTCGGCTCAGACATGGCTACGGAGGGGTCCGAGTCTGTCTTGCTTTTTCACAGTCAGCGTGGCCTCATCTACTGTAGGCCTTTGGTGCAGATGTTCAGGTGCAGTAGGACTCCATGGCCTCGCTGCAGAGCCAGGCCAGCTCCCTGCTGTCGGGGGTTGTTTCTTGCTTAGCCAGAGGCTCACCCAGCCCCTTCAGTAGTGTCCTGGCCTTCTCTCTTGCCTCCGAGTACTGTATATCTGGTGAAGTACATATGTATTCAGCTTGGAGACTACATATTTGTACCCATGTGTAACTACCAAATGAAGATGGGGGCTTCTCCCTGTTGCTCCTTCTGGGGTAATGTTCTCCCAGAGGTAACACTTCCTTTTTTTTTTCCTTCTCTCTCTCTCTCTTTTCTTTCTTTCTTTTTTTTTTTTTTGAGAGGTTTTTGCTATAGGGCATGTGCACTTGCCAGAAAGTCAGAGGGAAGCAGAGAGAAAGAAAGCGAGAAATCATCTCCCAGGGGGGATGGTCACGCCGCAATCCCTTCTCCTCCATCCTTCTCTTGGGATCTTGGGCACGCACGCACACGCACCCAGCATGAGTTTAAGTCACTGGGTCTGGGACTCGAACCGCGGCCGACTACATGGGAGTCCAGCGACATAGCCATTATGCCAACTGCCGGTCTCTCTCTCTCTTTTAGTTTGTAATGGAGCATGTGTGCTCACTGGAGAGAGAGAGAGAGAGAGAGAGAGAGAGAGGGAGAGAGAGAAAACCTCCCAATGGGAGTGGCCATGCTGCAATCTCTTCTCCTCTAGAGATTTCTGGGCATGCATGCATATGTGCTTGGTGTGTTTTTTGAGCCACTGAGTCTGCGAATTGAGTTGTGAAGTCAGCCGTGTGGGATCCAGCCCCCTTAACCACCAGGCTACTGGCTGGCCCTTGTTCTAGAACTTCATATTAAGTACAGTTACACAATATGTTTTGTTTTCATTTAAGCTTCCATAGCGCAACACGAAATTTCTGAAGATTTGTGATGTTGCGGCATTTCCCAGTCGTAGGTCTCTCCCGCTGCTGGGGGGTCTTTCACCGGACCAGTGAGCGACTCCGTTCTCCACCCACTTCCTGTGGATCGCTGCATTATTTCCCAGGCTATCGAAAAGCAAATTCAACCATCTCCCCAGCTGACTTGGACCCTAGGCGATGATTCTCTGCCATCTTCATAATGAACTCACGGCTCTTTTCAGGGCCTGCTATGCCCTGAACAGTCTGGCTCCCTCCTGACACTCTGTCTGGGATTCCACCTGTCTGCCCCTCCAGCACTGTTCTCCCCTCTGTCCAGATGGTCTCTCCTTCCTATCTCTTGGTCTTGCACACTCTCTGCTCCCTCTGCTTGGAAGGCACTCTGCTGCCCTCTCCCCCTGCTCAACCCGGCTAGGTCGTCCGTGTCTTTGAAGCTGCAGCCCCATGATGTCCTCCGGGAAGACCCTGCGCACCAGCCCCCACCCCTCCTCGAAGCGCCCTAGCTTCTTCTCTTCACACAGTGTCCGCTGTGAATAATGGTTTCTGTACTGTCTCCCCCGCCAAACCCAGCTCTGCGAGGACAGGCACCAGGTCTGACTCCCCCGCATCGCCCAGACAAGGTTGAGCGTGCGGTAGATGCTGGCGAAGTATTACAGTTACTAAATCTGAGCCCCCTGCCTCCCTTTGAGGCGGTCTTCTCCTTTCTGGCTCCCAAATGCAGACTTTCCCTCCTGAACTGCCAGGGAACCTCACTCCCGCCCTTTCCCTCCTGGCCAACTGCACAGGGCAGGGGCCCGCTCTCCCTGTGGGTGACGCACCTAGGGGAGGAGTCGCCCCACAGCGGACGCTGAGTCGGCCCAGTTGGGCAAGGCCAGGGTTGCCCGGGGGGAGGTTACTCATCCTAGGCTCAGGTAAGAGGGCCGGGGTTGGGAGGCGGCACACCCAGGGGGGACGCCGAGGGAGCAGGACGAAGCCATGGGCCCCGCCAGGAGAGCAGGTGCGCAGGCAGGGCTCTGGACGTCAGGCTGGCTGCTGCTGCTGCCGCCGTCCGCTGCTGCTCCAAGGTGGGTCTGCTGCCGCGGTCCGGCCGCGGTGGAGAAAGCCGGGGGATAGGAAGAAGGCCGTCGGAAGGGTCTCCCACCATGGGCAGAAGGGCTGTGAGCAGTTCTCATCTTAAGCGGAAAGGGGAAGCCCCCGCTGTCCCGGCCAGAAGGGGGACAGTAGGCGGAGGGAAAAGTTCTCCATCCAGAGCAGAGAACTGCGGGAAGGCACCCCCTCTCCTGGGACGTGGCTCTCCACGGAAGGCATTTCCTACCTTGCGCACGCGAGGCCGAGGGCAGCTCGCTACCCCTGTAGGAACGGGGGCCGTGAAAGACACAAGCGCAGTGTGTCCTGCGCCCCGGGATTAATGGGAAGGTTGTCCCTACACCTGCTCTGCAAAAAGATGCGTAACAGGGTGGTCTGCCGGGGACGGAGGCGGTGTCCAGGACGTGTCTCCTCGGACGAGGAGGCTGTACTGAGCGTCGCAGTTCTGCTCCGCCCCCCAGGAGCGCAGGCCCTGGAGTGCTACAGTTGCGTGCAGAAGGCCGACGACGGGTGCTCTCCGCAGAAGACGAAGACCGTCAAGTGCGCGCCAGGGGTGGACGTCTGCACAGAGGCCGTGGGCGCGGTGGAGACCAGTGAGTGGGGCCCAGAGGTCCATGCGCACCCCTTCGGCTTCCCCCAGCCCGGGCCCGCCTTCTTGTTCTTTCTGAATCTGCCTACACCACTGTAACCGCCCTCTGCCAGGGCCTCTCCAGGACCCTTCGACACAGCCTCGCCGGTCCTTCCAGGCCTGGTCTTCTCGATCAGGGCTTCCTGGGCTGGGGCGCTGAGAGTTGCGAACTGCGTGGGGGCGGACTGGGAGACCGCTCGGCCGCGGAGACCGCAGTTCCCTTTCTGTTCCTGCGGGAATCCTCCTCTCCGCGACCCAGACTACTCGATCGGGTATGACTCTTGGTGACAGCGGTATTTTCCTGGGCTGAGTCTATAGTGGAAGCCCGCTCCTGCTTCCCAGACTCTGTTCTCTGTGGAACCCCGCACCTCCAGAGTCTGCTGGGAGTCCCCTTCTCCGAGGCCCGGTCAGGAGGGGGCCCCGCCCCCCTTTGCTTTTGAGCCTTTCGGGTCAGTTTCTCAGCTCCGCCCTCTTTGGCTGAGCCCGGTCCAAGCTCTGTTCTTGGGCTTCCCCGCTCGATTCTGTCCCGCGTCTGTCGGCCAGTCGGTCCTCTAGGATTCAGCTGTTTGAGCGTCCGCCCTTTTACGACCCCGCTCCTCGCTCGGTGCGTCTTTTCCCCGGGATCCGCCCTTCCCGACGCCCCCGCCGGCAGATCCCCTCCGGTCCATCTTCTGTTATTGCTCTATGCGAGGCCCCGCCCTCATAGGACCCCGCCCCCTCTCCCCCTGCAGTCCACGGGCAGTTCTCGGTGGCAGTACGGGGCTGCGGTTCGGGACTCCCGGGCAAGAATGACCGCGGTCTGGACCTTCACGGAATTCTGGCCTTCATCCAGCTGCAGCAGTGCGCCCAGGATCGCTGCAACGCCAAACTCAACCTCACTTCGCGAGCGCTCAATCCTGCAGGTCCGTGGGGGCGTGGCTGGGGCCCTCGGGGGAAGCTGCACCCGGGCTAAGATCTAGGGGCGACCAGGAGCCAGAGGAGGATCTGCGGTAGTCGGGTGGGTGCTCGGCATGCGCTGGAGCCGCGGCCACGCACTGCAGAGGGGCTAAGAGACGCAGGCGGAGCTTCACTGCTGTAGACGCCTGCGGTTGCACGCCGAAGGCGGGGCTATTCGCCAGTGGGCGGGGCCGTTGATGCAGCGCGCTGGTGGTCGGGGCCGTTGATGCAGCGGGGCCACGCCCCCGGAGGTGGGCCGGAGGCTGACCGGCTGTTCCCGGGCCCACGCGACCCCCTTCCTTTCTCCTCGCTCCCCTCGCAGGCAATGAGAGTGCGTACGAGCCCAATGGCGCCGAGTGCTACAGCTGCGTGGGGCTGAGCCGCGAGGCATGCCAAGGTACGGCGCCGCCGGTTGTGAGCTGCTACAACGCCAGCGACCGCGTCTTCAAGGGCTGCTTCGATGGCAACGTCACCTTGACGGCAGGTGAGCGAGCCCAGGAGCACAGTCCTTATAGGAGTCATGGCCTTTCTGAAGCATCCTGGGCAACTGGGAGTCCTTTACCCAAAGAGCTCCCCACCTCCGTCGCATTCTGGGAACTGTAGGCCTAAGTGCTGCTCTTGTCCTAGAACTTCATGGGAAATGTGGTTCTATGCTTCTTAGAGTATGGGGAAAGCACGACTGAGGTCCTCCAGTTGTGTGAGCAAAACCCATTTCTGTAGAGGGCATACGGCCCCCAGAAAGGGAGGACCTGGGTGGACCCGCTGTGGGAAGTGACAGGCACGAACAGGAGGACGGGCTGTGGGGAATGCATCTGAGTCTCTAAGCTTCCACCCAGGTGCTGCAGGGAACTTAGTTATTAACCTTTAAAACTCAAGGGGTCTAAGTGGCATGGTGACAAAGGCTGGATCCCACATGGCTGGCTTGCAGTTCCAGTCCCAGACCTGGGGGGCTTGAAAACACACCGGAGGACCTGTATGCATGCCCAAAATCCAGAGGGGAAAATGGAAGAGAGGGGATCCCGGCGTGGCCCTCCTTCCCGGGGGTGCTTTCTAACATTCTCTGTCTCTGCCTCCTGGGAGCACACGTGCCCTATAGCAAATACAAACAAACAAAAACCTCAAGGGGTCAGGGGGTCTCCAATGTGTTCCTGATACTTTTATCAGGAGAGATGGCCGGCACTCAGCCTCCGGGCCCTCCCTCAGGAAACCAGAGCAGATGGAGTTCTTCAAACCTCCCCCTCCACCAGGGCCACTGTGGAAGCTGTAGTTCTGCCTCTAAGGCTAAATTTTGGTGGGAGAGAAGTGAAGGGTGGTGGGGAGGGCAGGGGAGAGGTAGAAGAAGGCCGTTCTGGCCTTTGGCCTGGTGAGATGTGCCATATGCCAGCTCAGGCCTTTCTTCCTCTCAAAGCACTCTGGGAAACGTGGCCCACTATGTGCCAAAGTGTGCACGAGTTTCTCAGAGTGGGACCTGCGTTGGGATTTGTGGGCTAATGGTGCTGAGCCCTTCCGTGGTCTCCGCCCTCCTCTCGTCCTGTGCTAACCTCCCTCCTTCCAACCTTTGACCTGTCCTGTCTCCTCCCCACAGCTAATGTGACCGTCTCCTTGCCCGTCCGGGGCTGTGTCCGCGACGAGTTCTGCACCCGCGATGGGGTGACAGGCCCGGGGTTCTCGCTCAGCGGCTCCTGCTGCCAGGGGTCACGTTGTAACTCTGACCTCCGCAACAAGACCTACTTCGCCCCGCGAATCCCGCCCCTGGTGCTGCTGCCCCCTCCTATGTCCACCACGAGGGCCCCAGCTCCGGCTGTCACCAGTTCCACCCCAGCCCCAACTACCCCCACCTCCACCATCAAACCCACCCCAGCCCCAACCAGCCAGACTCCTCCACAGGAGGCAGAAACCGAGGCCTCCCTGTTGGAGGAGGACAGCTTGCTCCACGGTGCCGCTGGCCATCAGGACCGCAGTAACGTGGGGCAGTACCCCCCCAAAGGCGGGCCCCAGCAGCACACGAATAAGGGCTCGGCAG
>NW_006159526.1:1551967-1563846 GCF_000334495.1 Tupaia belangeri chinensis | reverse complement strand
GGGGCGGAGGGCGGGGGACCCACGGCGGCCTGTGGGGGCGGGGCGGGGCGGGCGCTGGCCCCGCCCCCGAGCGCGCGGCCCCGCCCCTCCTGCTGAGGGACTCAGCGCCTCTTCCGTCTTGCTTACTAGACTGTGAGCCCCTCAAGGGCAGGGACCGTGTCTCAAGTCAGTTTCTGGCACATAAGGGCCTCAATAAAGATTTAATTACTTTGTACAGTGCTTTAAAGAGGTTGTTTCCACCTTATTTCTCACAATAACCTTTGTTTTTTTAATTTGCTATAGGGGTGGGAAGAGGAGAGAGGAGAGAGGAGAGAGGAGAAAGAGAGAGAGAGAGAAATCACCCCTAAGGGGATGGGCATGCTGCAATCCCTTCTCTATTTCCCAAAATAACCACAGCTCTGGGGGGATTTGGGATTTGAATTTCTTCGCTCTCTTAGAGTCTAGTAGGGAGGGGGAGACTGGGGGAAACCATTAAGCGGCACGGAGGGGTGAGTGGGGCTTTCAGCAATGCAAGGGGGGCAGAGGAGAGCTTTGTCTAAGGGCTCTGTGCACCTTCCCTAGACCCCACCACCTTGCCACCCATCTGGTTTATAAAGTATCAGTGGGCTCACAGCATTCCAGTTGTCCAAAGGGCTCAAGGGTGCTGCTGTCAGTCTTTGCTGCATGTTGGGAACCTGGAGTTCAAGCCCTACCTCCATCTCTTCCCAACAAGATGAAGGCCTGACTCTTCAGGGCCCAGAGTGGAAAGACTGAGTTGGAAAGGAGAGGTCTCGGTAGGTTTGGGGACTACTTGATTCCAGGGGGATCAGGTGTGGGGGATAACGAGGTAATAGTAACAGTGCTGATATTATTACAATATGATTTTTTAAGATGCTAACCCTTGATTTATTTTAAAGTTTATGTATTTCATCTATGAGAGAGAGAGAGAGAGAGATATCACCCCAACGGGGTCTCCATGCTGTGATCCACTCTCAGCCTCAGCCAGTCCCAGATCTATTTGTATGCCCTGTGTACTCAAGAAGCTTCCAGATGCAAACCCAGGACCTTTGCACATGGTTGGGCCTCAGAGCATTACGTTTTAAAGCTGCACCACTGGCCAGCCCCCAATATCATTATTCATAATGGGCAGTAATACGAGGTAGTTAAAAATAGCCAAACAATAGTAAATAGCAATAATAGTAACAAAGTTGAGAATACAAACACGGACTCTAATCATGTATCGCTGCATCCTAAGTCATGCATTCTAGTACAACAGAGACAGTGGTATAGGAATGTTAGTGACTGAAAAAAGCTTTATGAGATGCCAGGACTACGCTAGTGTTTGCATTCCTTGCCTCCTTTAATTCTCCACATTTATCCTCAGATGGGATGAATGGGGGAACCGAGGCTCAGAACATGAAGTAATTAACCTACAGTGAGAAATACATCGATTACGTGCCAGACACTGTTTTAAATACTGAACTTGGGTTAATATATTTAATCTACACAACTGTGAGGTAGGCAGTAATCACCTGCATTTTACAAGAGAGGAAAAGAGGCTCAGAGAGATTGAGAAACTTGCCCCAGGTCACCTGCTGATAAACAGTGGTGCCTGGATTGGAACCCAGGCAGGCCAGCTTCATAGGACATGAGCCATGTTTCTCTCAGCTTCAGTTCAGGTAGGCTTCTTTCTGCCTCTAGACCTCTGACCTCCTTCTTACCCTGACACTGAGTCCAGATGGTCTAGCCACAGAGGCCCCTGACCACCCTTTTCTTTTTTCTTTTTTTTTCCCTTTGCTGTTAAGCGGATTGTCTTTATCTGTAATAATGTCATGGAAAATCGTTTGGTTTAGCTCTCAGCAGCCCGCTCCTGAGCTCTGAGGAGGCTTGCCTTCTTCTAGGCTACCCGATATTTCTTCTGGGCAAGGGACATCTTGGGACGATTCCACCTCTTCTTTTTAGCTTCTTTCTTGGGTTTCTTTTCATAGACTGGCTTTTCTCGTATAGCAGTGTGAGCTTTCTTCTATATCCGCTCCATCGTGTCTGGAGTTACATTGTTCTTTATGTACTGTACTTTATGTACTGTAGGTGTCTTCATCTTCTTCCATTAGGTAACGCATGTAGTCTGCAACGTCCTGGCCCATGATGTGTTTCCGATGGACTTCTGTATTCAATTCCTTGCTTTCAGAATCATAACCAGGGAATCGTTAGGGAGGGATAGATAAGCCTCCATCCACCGGTCCCTTCAGAGCCCCCCAAACTTTACTGCCAGTGGTGGTTCTGGCAAGGCCTGCATCCAAAATAGCAGATGAAGGCACCAGGTTGACCATCAATGCTTTTTTTTTTTTTTTTTTTTTGGAGAGGTTTTCGCTATAGGGCACGTGCGCTCGCCAGACAGAGAGAGACAGAGAGACAGAAAGCGAGAAATCACCCCCCAGGGGGGATGGTCACGCCGCAATCCCTTCTCCTCCATTCTCCTCTTGGGCTCTTGGGCACGCACGCACACGTGCCCGGCGTGAGTTTTAAGCCACCGGGTCCGGGACGTGAACTGCGGTCGACTACGTGGGAGTCCAGCAACATAGCCATTACGCTAACTGCTGGTCCCGACCATCAATGCTTTCTACATTGTACTCATCTCCGGTCACTTCCACTTGGCCCTCATAGATCTTGTCTTTGCCAAACCTACTGAGAAGCCTGCGGGCCAGCAGCAGGCCAGTGCAATACGCAGCAGCATCATTTGCCAGGCCGGCCTTCAAATCGTATTTTGGTAGTTCATGTGCGTAGGCCACGCAGACTGTTATACCCCCTTCTACACGGGCATGAGCAATCTGTCGAACGATATCTCTGTTAGTTACACGAACTGTCGTCCTGTATTTGAGTGTGTGGTACTTATTTTTATCCTGGATCACCAAGCGTTTCCGAGCATAGTAATCAGTTTTACCCTCTCGTCGTCTTCTAAATTCCACTTGATATCTTTAAAGTAGGCCTTATTCTTGACGACTTTAACAAATCCCATCCTGCAGAACAGAGACCCGCGGCCGCAGCCAACCTGCAGACCCACAAGCACTACAGGCAGTGTGGTGGTTAAGGGCACTGGACTCCCACATGGTCAACCACGGTTCAAGTCCCGGACCTGGTGGCTTGCATTTTCACTTTCCTTCTCTCTCTCTCTGTCCCTCTCTGTTCAAATTAAAAATAATTCAATAAATAACTAAAGTTAAATAAAATAATTCTTTAAAACAAAAAGTCTCTTGCCAGTTTAAAATCTAAGAAATGTCTTTCTCAAGAACCAGGGAACGGGAACCAGCAGTTAGCGTTAATGGCTATGTCGCTGGACTCCCACGTAGTCGACCGCGGTTCGTGTCCTGGACCCGGTGGCTTAAAACTCACGCCGGGTGCGTGTGCGTGCGTGCCCAAGATCCCGCCGAGAGGAGAATGGAGGAGAAGGGATTGCGGCGTGACCATCTCCCCTGGGGGGTGATTTCTCGCTTTCTGTCTCTAATGTCTCTCTCTCTGTCTGGCGAGCGCATGCGCCCTATAGTGAAAATCTCTCCCCCCCCAAAAAAAAAAAAAAAAAAGAACCAGGGAACTTGGGGACAGCAAATGGCATAGTGGTTGTGTCACTGGACTTCCACATGGCCAGTCAGGGGTGTGTGCGTGCATGCCCAATATCCAGGGAGGAGAACCGAGAAGAAGAGCTTGTGGCATGGCCATCCTCCCTGGGGGGAAACTCCTCACTTTCCCTCTCACCGTCTTTCTCTCTATGGTAAGTGCATGCACCTAAGGTAAAAACCTCTAAAAAAAAAAGAAAAAAGAAAAAAAGAACAGAGGAACTATCTTTGAAATGTACCCAGTGGAGGAGGTGGCATACCATCCATCTCCCAGCTGTGACAGATGCATGAGAACCTAACTTGGGCCAGTGTCTTTTTCCAAGCTGTAAAACTGTCTCCTGTCATAAAGATGTGAGAATATTTCCTTTTCCTTTACGGGTAAAGATGACTTACGGTCTTCCCCTACTCTAGCGCTTAAGGATTCTACCCTCCTTTGTTTCAGAAGAGTCAAGTTCAGGCTGAGTTCTGGTCTCTCTGTCTTGTCGCAATGACCTTGAGTAAAGTCGTGCCTGCTTTGTTACATTTCTTTATTTCTTCTGTGTGTGAGGGAGAAACAGACAGCACCCCCACAGGGTCTCGATGTTGTGATTCACACCCAGCTTCAGCCAGCCTGGATCATGGGCAAGCATATGCCCGTCCCACTCAGGGAGGTCCCTGGACCTGAACCCAGAACCTTCCCATGTGGGTCAGCCTCACAGCGTGCCACGGTCTGGCCCCACCTTGCCTGTCTAATGGTGTCCTGTGCCGGTTCTGCTTTGACGAGTGTGAGCTGCCGACCGTGTGTTACGGTTTCAGATTGAGAGCTTGGCCCGCGGAGCCTGTTCTGGCCACTTCCGTGGTGTAGGTCAGAGGACTCCTGGATATTTGAGGGTGTTGAGGCTGAACGTCCTTTTGTCACCTCTACACCAGGGAGACCTTTTCCCCCTTCTTTGAGGGGAGTTCCAAAATGGGGAAAAGATTTTAGGATTCTCCTTCTTGGATAGACCAGCCAAGGAGCATAGCCATGGAATTATTAATAATGCAGTTGACCATGTAGAAGCCAGCTGCTTTCGTCGTTGTTGTTGTTAAAGAATTATTTATTTAATTTTATTGATTGATTCTTTTTTTTTTTTTTTTTTTTTTTTTTTCACAAAAAAAAACCACCAGGAGAATTGACCAAAGACAGACACACAGAGAGAAGGAAAGTGAGAAAGCAAGCCATCAGTTCTGGGACTCGAACCGTGGTCAGCCATGTGGAAGTGTCCAACACCTTAACCTGATCCTGCTGCTTTAAGTACCTTGCCACTGGTTGGCCCTAAAAATTTTATTTAAAGTTTATTCCATTTATTTATTTATTTATTTATTCTATGAGTAAGAGAAAGACAGAGATAGAGAAACAGCACCCCCAAACAAGGTCTTTAAGCCATGATCAGCCTCCAGCCTAGCCAGCCCCGGATCACGGGCACAAGTGCACTCAGCATACCCAAGGAGGTCTCCAGATTTTTTTTGGAGGGAGAGTGGTTTTTGCTATAGGGCGTGTGTGCTTGCCAGCCAGACAGAGAGAGACAGAGAGACAGAAAGTGAGAAATCACCCCCTAAAGAGGATGGGCACACCCCAATCCCTTCTCCATTCTCCTCTCGGGATCTTGGGCACACATGCATACATGGCCGGCGTGAGTTTTAAGCCACCGGGTCCAGGACGCGAACCACGGTCGACTACATGGGAGTCCAGTGCCATAGCCATTATGCCAACCGCTGGTCCCAAGGAAGTCTCCAGATTTGAAACCACAACCTTCCCAAGTGTGTCAGCCTTGCAGAAAGCCATTGTTTCACTGCTGTGTCACTGTCCAGGCCCCTCAGCCCCACTTCAGAAAGAATAACTTTGGATCTCTGCAAAACACTGTCTAGATTGGGCACGGAATAGGAATTTCTGTGACGATGACATGGCCTATGGCCTGCGGCGTCTACTTTGGCAGCTGTGAGCACAGGTGGCTGCTTGGCACTCGGAAAGTGGGGGACACTGAGGTTTATTTCATTTTAATTAACTTCAATAGTCACAAGTGACTTGTGGCTTCCATACTGCGCAGTGCAGTTCTAGACCAGCAGCCTGAGTGACGGTGACCCTGGAGGGCTGTCCTATCGTCACTGGGTTCAATGAGCCAGAGGCTCCTGATTTGGAGTCGCAGCACTGGCTTCATTTCTCCATCACCGTGAAGGACGGTTCTTGGGGATGGGTCTATGCTTCTCAGTCTCGGCGTGACCCGGAACTGTTCCTTTACCTTCCCCAAGCCTCGGTTTCTCAATCCGTCATATGAGGAATAATCCTCTTTATTTTGTAGGGTGTCATGAGGTCAGATAAAGGCCTACACTGGTACTGCCTTTTCCCCCCTACGTGACCTTGGGCAAGTTACTTAATCTTTGCAGCCCTCAGGAGCTTCTTCCATGCAGTCGGGACGTTCGCTCTGATCACGGAGAGCAGGGTGTCTTCCGGCCTCCCTGGTCAGCTCCCCCTCCCTCCCTTCCTAATTCATGTTTTCTGGGGAGGTATTTCGAGGCTATGTAAGTATCGCATTCCTCATTAATCTTTCAATTTATTCATGTTATTTATGTATTTATGTATTTTGTAATATTAGAATATATTCATAGCACCAAAGAGTGATAATCCATTACGGTCACCATTTTTACTGTTCAAATCATTTCCAATTTGGCCTTTAGGCTGGCTCCAATGACCTTTTGTCCTGCTCCCATCATTTTCTAAGCATTGTTTATTCTTTCCCTGTCCAGTCCTGGAGGTAGCCTTTACTCCAAGGAGCTCAAGGAAAATGAGATTTAGAAACTAATATTTGGGGGCTGGTCCCATGGCCTAGTGGTTAAGGGAACTGGATACCACATGGCTGAGTACGGTTCAAATTCTGGTCATGGTGGCTTGAAAAACATACCGTGTGTGCGCGCTGCATGACCAAACCCCTGACAAGATAGAGAAAGGGAGGAGAGATTGCCGTGTAAACGTGCTCCATTGGAGGATGTTTTTTCCCTTCCTCTCTCTCTTTTTGTTTCTCTCTCTGGTAAAGGCATGCTGTCTCTGCCAATAAAAGAAAGAAAGAAAGAAAGAGAAAGAAAGAAAGACTAATATTTGTATACTACACGTTGTTGTTGCTGTTGAGTTCGTATTGCACCTGGGTAAGAGGTAGGGAATATGTGTATGTGTTTAGTTCTACATTTGTTTCTGTATATTGAAAATCACAAGTTTACACTGGTATCTTCAATTTCTTTTCTTTTTAAAGCTTACTTAATTTAATTTAATTTAATTTAATTTAATTTAATTTATTGATTCCTTTATTTTAATTTGAACACACACACACACACACACACACACACACACACACAGAGCAAAAGTGAGAAAGCAAGCCACCAGGTCCAGGACTAGAACCGTGGTCAGCCATGTGGGAGTGTCCACCATCTTAACCACCACACCACCTGCTGGTCCCCTGGTATCTTCAATTCAACCCAACATCACAGGGTGCATTCTAGTTTTCTTCCTTTGAATGATTTTACTTTATTTCACCATCCTTAAGAAATATGGCCCCAATGTTCTTTATTTTACTGAACTTTTAATTTAATCTTATTTTATTCATTTTAATTTGACCAGAGAGGGTCAGAGTGAGAAAGAGAGAAAGTGAGAAAGCAAGTGGGATGTGAACTGTGGTCAGCCATGTGGCAGTCCAGCGACCTTAACCACCATGCCACTTGCCAGCCCCTAAAAGTAATCCTTCTCTGTGGCTGCTGCCGCCTACGTTCCCAGCCTCAGGGTAGGACGTCCTTACCCAGCTTGACCTCCCACAACCTAGTCCTTACCCTCCAACCCCTTTCCAGACACCTCCGTCCTTGTGTTCAGGAGAAGAGAGAGGAAGAGTTGACCATGTTTGATGCAGAATAGATGAATGTTCTGCCCTCCCAAGTCTCTACCTCTAAATGCCCAGCTATGTTTCCTATTAAAGCGACAGATTCATAACCTAAGTGTTCTCTCATTAAACTGGACGTAGCTCTGAGATGTCCCCATGGCAATGAGCACCACAAGAGAAGTGAGAGAAAGAGGACAAGAGAGACCAGAGAGTGGCACAGTGGCAATGCAATTGTGCCCACATGGCAAAGCCCTGGGTTCACGTCCCAGGACCTCTGTGTGCATTCTAGGTTCTCATGGGCTGGTGATCCTGGCTGGCTGAGGCGGAGGGCGGATGCCATGTGAGAACCCTGCTGCGGTTGTGCCCTCGCTCAGGAGACATGAATTAGCTGCGTGTGTGTGTGTGTGTGTGTGTGTGTGTGTGTAAATATACATATGGTTCTGAATCTCATTTTCCTTTAACTGGAGTAAAGGCTATTTCCAGGATTGAAGAGGAGAGAGCAAAAGGAGTCTAGCAAGAAGCAACTTACAAAGGAAAAAGAATATATATATTGATATGCCGGCTTCTGCAACCTTTGATCCAGAGAGAGAAAGAAAAAGGAGGAGACAGTCACATGAAAAACCTAGAGGGGGAAAATGACAAAATCTTCTCCTTGTATTTCCCCCAAGGTTTGCTCTTTGTGGTCCATGTGTGAGAAATAGATTTCAACATCACACAGAGCGTATTGGGGACAAGGCAGGTGTGACAAGGGACAGGGTGGGAAGATCTGCCTCAACTGGCCTTGCTGGTTTCTCTTCTTCCCCAGTTTGTGTTTTTTAATGAAGGGCTTATTTAACTTTAATTATATAAGTAATACTTGAATGCCTTCTTGCTGTAAAACATTCTCAACACACACACACACACAGAGGAGTGAGGGAGAACCCTTTTGAGAAATGAGCAACCAGCTGCAGAGGGGGGATTGGGAGTGCCATTTGGAAATGTCATTCAAAATGACAGATGCAGATTGCTTTCATCTTGGTGATTTTCCTCCCAGGAATTTGACTTGCAGGAATGGACTCAGAAGGCCGACGTGAGGTTTGCCCAAAGATATGCATTGCAGTAATGTTGGTCATGGGAAAAAAAAACTAGGAAGAACCTGAATGTCTATGAGGAAGAGACTGGTTAAACTTACATGGTCTATTCACACGTTTGATGCTTTATAGACATTCAAAAAAAAAAAAAAACCCAAGTCGCATCTACATTAATTTAGAAATATCTTGAAGATAATAAATGAAGTGGGGAAAAAAGTATGATGCAAACTCATGTGCTACCATTGTGTAAAAAAAAAGACCTATGTGTAAGTGCTTGTGTATACCTAGAATTTGTCAAGAAATACCCACCGGTGAATGCCATTGCTTCTGGAAAGGGAATTGGGTAGCCATGGGATGGGAGTGGAAGGTTACTTTTCCACCCTTGCTCTCTATGAGATCTTGGACAAGTCATGTATTTTCTTCCCCACCTCCTGCCTCCTGATTTAGAAAGGGAAGGTCAGGGAGCAGATAGTGTGGTGGTTAAGGTGCTAACTCCCACATGGTCAACCATGGTTCAAGTCCCAGAGCAGGCACCTTGTTTTCTTGCTTCCCCCCTCTCTCTCTGTCTCTCTCTGGTCAAATTAAAAATAAATAAATAAATGGAATTAATTAATTAGTTATTTTAAACAGATGGGGGAGAGGAGGGTCATTAAATGAGAGACTAGAGTTCTTCCTCCAAAGCTTAGCACATAGGAGATCCTCATTAAAGAGAGGATCTACACCCACCCCTCTTGGTCTGGGACTTGGCAGGGAGCTAACTCCAACTTCCTGCTTCACCCAGGGATAGAGCTAGAACCGTTGGCAGCTAGCTAGTCTGCAGCCCTCTGTGCAAGGGGAGTTTCCCAGCTCCTTGGCAATCTAAGACAAGTAAAATGGAAATCTTTTTTCACATCCCTTCATCCCCACCCATAACATCTTGCTTGGGACCAACGATGGATTTTCCTTCTGGCCTTCTCAAGAATCATTACATTCTCTCTCTGGTGAGATCTTTAGTGGAGATAGGAGTGGAGTCTCAAGGCCTTGCGTTCACCCAGCATAAGTCAAGACCCGTAGAAAAGCCCGTCTCTGTTCTACATGCAGGGAGACTGATTGCCTGGGTTCAGATCCCTGCTTCTCCACTAGTTTGTGACTTTGGGTAAGTCCCACCATCTTTCTGTGCCTCAGTTTCCTCTTTTATAACATGGAAATGATATGAGTCCCTGTTTCATAGGGTTGTCTGAAGACATATCAACTAGTTAATCTGTCCATATCTGCCCTGTCCAATATGGTAGTCACCAGCCACATGTGGTGCTGAGCCCATGAAACGTGGCTGGTCTGAACTGAGATGCACTAAAATTCTTGTTGCATTTTGAAGATTTGATATGAAAAGTGAAATAGTATAAAATATTGCAACAATAATTTTATATTGATTATATACTAAAATGATAATACTTTAAATACTTTGAGTTTAAAGTATTAAATTAATCTTTTTCTTTTTGCTTTTTAAAATGTGGTTACTGGGCCAATCCCTTAGCCTAGTGGTTAAGGGAGCTGGACTCCACATGGCTGACCAGGATTTGAGTTCCAGCTCTAGTGACTTGAAAAACACACCAGGTGCCTGTGCATGTGTGGGTCCCCAAAATCTGACAGGATGGAGAAATGAAGAAGAAGGAATTGTGTCATAACTGTGCCTCATTGAGGGATGCTTTTTCTCTGTCTCTCTGTCTCTATTTTTCTCTTTGACAAGTGCATGAGCCCTCTGGAAATTAAAAAATGTGGTTGCTAATTAAAAAATATATTTTATTTATTCATTCATTTATTTTAATTTTACCAGAGAGAGACACACACAGAGAGAGAGAGAGGGAAAGTGAGAAAGGGACCCATCAGGTCTGGGACTTGAACTATGGTTGGCCACGTGAAAGTGTCCAAGGCCTTAACCATTATGCCACCTGCTGGCCACAGTTGCAAATTTTTGTTTTTTTTAAAGAATTATTTATTGGGAACCAGCAGTTAGCGTAATGGCTATGTCGCTGGACTCCCACGTAGTCGACCGCGGTTCGTGTCCCGGACCCGGTGGCTTAAAACTCACGCCGGGCGCGTGTGCGTGTGTGCCCAAGATCCCGAGAGGAGAATGGAGGAGAAGGGATTGCGGCGTGACCATCCCCCCTGGGGGGTGATTTCTCGCTTTCTGTCTCTATGTCTCTCTCTGTCTGTCTGGCGAGCGCACGCGCCCTACAGTGAAAATCTCTCAAAAAAAAAAAAAGAATTATTTATTTAATTCCATTTGTTGTTGTTGTTATTATTTGATTAAAATTTGACCAGAGAGAGAGAAAAAGAAAGAAAGGGAAAGTGAGAAAGCAAGCTGCCAGGTCTGGGACTCAAACTGCGATTGGCCATGTGGGAATCCAGTGACCAATGCCCTTAACCACCATGCCACCTACTGGCCCCCTGGTTGCTAAAATTTGAAAACATTATTTATTTAATTTTATTTTTAGTTTGCTATAGGACCCATATGCTCATGAGACACACACACACACACGCACACACACAGAGAGGAAAATGAAAAATCACCCCCCAGGTGGGATGGCCACGCCCAAGTCCCTTCTCCTCCATTCTCCTCTTGGGACTTTGGGCATGCATACACACATGCCCAATGTGATTTTCAAGCTACTGAGTCTGGAACTTGAACCACACAATTGGTCATGTGGGATCCAGCCACCTTAACCTTCATACCACCTGTTGGCCCCAAACTTTAAATTACATATGTAGCTTAATATATAAGCTATATTTCCATTGGGTAGTGCTGGGGAAAAGTGCCTAAAAATGAGCTAGGCACGTACATTTTAGCTGCTACAGTAAGCAGCCCTAAGTTTCTTACTTTCTTTTGAGAAAGACAGTACCTCCAACAGGCCTTGGTGCCACGGTCCACTCCCAGCTCCAGCCAGCCCTGGCTCACAGGCACACACATGCATGGCATCCTCAGGGAGGTCTCCAGACATGAACCTGGAACCTTCCAGTATGGGCCAGCCTCACAGGGCATTGCGTTTTACTGCTGCATCGTTGGCGGCCCCCACTAAGGGCACCTGATTGTTATTTTGGCATTAAACATAGAGGAATCATTTGGATCATTTATATTGTTTTTACATGAAATTAGGACATATTAACAACAGATACAGAATTCTGTGTGAGTCCTAAATGCTTCTCAAGTCTAATTGTTTCTACCACCCAAGCCTAGGCTACCTCATCTCTTGCTCGCTTCCTGTTCCTGCTGCTTCTCCTCAACATCCTGTGGTGGTTATCACGCCTGCTCACCAAGAGTCAGGCTTCTTGAGCTTCTGGGCATATTGGAGGCTCACTCT
>NW_006159526.1:1549057-1551836 GCF_000334495.1 Tupaia belangeri chinensis | reverse complement strand
TCTTTCCCTGCCTTAACACAATGCATGGCCATGTCACTTGGGGTGGCCAATGAAGTAAGAGCTGAAGGGATAAGTATGGTCTCTAGGTGGAAGCATTTAAGGACCGATGTGTGTGATTCTTTGTGTTCTTTGCCCTGGTGGACATCACCCCTCATTTCCGAATGGTAGAGCTTTTGTCAGTCAGGGACCTAGAGTTAGGAAAATGTGTGCAAGAGTCCTTCTAGATCTGCAGCAAATGTTGCCACTGAAGTCTGGAGCTGTTCGTCACTGCAACGTGCCTTAGCTCATCCTGACTGGTAGGTTCCCCTCTCTCCTCCACTTGCGCTGCATTTGGAATCATTGGCAAATCTGGACACGTCTTACTGCCATCACCTTTCCTGACTCCCCAGCACCCTCAGGACAGACCCAAACGTGGCACCATGACTTCTTAGGCCATACAGGGCCCGCCCTTTCCTGACCTCGCTGACTGCTTCTCTTTAACCTCTCCCCACCCTTAATTTGCATTTATATCCCAGTGGCATTGAACTTTGGGTTTATTCTTCTGCTCCTTTCCAGGAATTTTGTGTGTGCTGTTCTCTGTCCAGAATGCATTTCCTTTGTCCTTCTCTCTCTCTCTCTACCTAGCTGACACCTTATATCTTCTTTAAAACTCAGCCCAGATATCCTCTCCATGATGCAGCCTTCCCTGCCCACTGGTCTGGGACAGGTATCTCCTTTGGGGACCCCCTCATTATTGTTCTGATCACTGGGGATCATCACTAGCTCAGGAGCGAGTCTGTCTCTGCCACTGGACTTTGAGTACCCCGAGGGCAAGGCTGTCAGCACTGCACAGCTCAAGGCTGGGCATGGAGAGGGGCTTTCAATCACTTTGTAGAATGTGTAATAAAATAGCACAAATATTAAACAGATCTATTCATCACAGGATATCTTGTTCTTTATTTACTTATTTATGTGTACTTATTTATGTTTTATTTTTCATTAGAGGAATAGAGAGAGAAAGATAAGCACCCTCAACAGGGTCTCATGCCATGATCCCCACTCTGCCCCTGGCCTCCCCAGACTTTCCTAACCAGCCAGAATCATGGACACAGGTCAACCTGGGACTCAAACCCTGGTCTTCTATATGGCTTCCAGCATTACAGAGCATTGCGCCATTGTCACGGGGCCAATCATTACAGGAGTTCTGAGCAGTCAGGGTGCTGTCCCTTCCTCGTTCTTCTCTACACTTTTATCCTGTCGGGCTTCCTCTCTGAGGCGTAATGCAGTTGGTGCAATCCATTCCTGGATGTCAGCTCGATGCTGCAGGGAAATGGCTGTGGTTTCTGTGGAAAGTCCCAGAGAAATTCACTTTTTCTTGGCTCCCCTAATCAATCTAGTTCAAATGTCTTTACTGAACACCCTCACCAACTTTTATTTTAATTTTTACGTTTCCCCCAAACGTTTGGAATGAAAAATATCAAGTGTACAGAAAAGTTGAAAAGATCTCAAAGTGCACACTCTTGTAGCCATAATCTAGATATTACCACTCACATTTTTCTCTATGTCCTTTATCACATATCTACCCATCTTCCCATCTGCTATCTATTCACACTCGCTTACTTTCTTGATGCATTCCAAAGTAAGCTGCTGCTCTCAGTACACTGCCCCCAAACAGTGCCACATGCATAAACTTAATGAGTTCAATTTTCACTCACAGGTCATTTTATTTAGTTTTTACTTTTCAGGTTAAATTTCCATACAATGAAATGCACATATATTTTTTAAAAATAGATTTATTTTAATGCCAAAGAGTGAGTGAGAGAGAGAGAGAGAGAGAGAGAGAGAACGCATTCTCTAAGGGGCCTGATCATGGCACAATTCTTCCTCCTCCTTTCTCCATTCCACCAGCATCATGGGCATACATGCACATGCCCGACGGGTTCCCAATGAACTGGGGCCAGGATTGGAATCGCGGTCCACCATGTGGGATCTGGCTCCCTCTGCACAATGTTTAATCACCACACCGTAGGGCCAGTACAAAATGCACAGATTTTAAGGGCATCGTTAGAGGACTTCTGATAAATGGGTAGAACTGTGCCACCAAAATTTCTATAGCCAATCAGAACATTACCATCGCTATAGAAGGTTTCCCCCAGCCAATCCCTGGGTTTCAGAGAGGAGTGGAAGAGGTAGGGGGAAATGCAATAGGAAGAGACTGGGGTCAGACCTTGGGCCAGCAGATGGCATAATGGTTACGTCGCTGGACTCCCATGTAGTTGACTGCAGTTCAAGTTCTGGACCTGACGGCTTCAAACTCATGCTGGGTGTGTGTGGTTGCATACCCAAAATCCCGAGAGGAGAGTGGAGGAGAAGGGATTGCAGCGTGGCCATCCCCCCGGGGGGGGGGGTGATTTCTTGCTTTCTGTCTCTCTGGCGAGCACACATACCCTATAGCAAAAATCTCTCTCTCAAAAAAAAAAAAAAAAGAAGAACTTGAAGGACCTCATAAGATGTGGTGAGAAATTTAATAACAACAACAATACCCAGGTGGGGTGGTGATGTAACTCGACCCACATGGCAAGGTCCTGGGTTCATCCTGGGGCCCCACTGAGCTGGGCACACAAGTGCCCATTATTTGGGCTGGCTGAGATGGGGTGGATCATGGTGTGAAGACTGCATTGGAGGTGTCTTCTGCTCTCCCTCATGGAAGAAATAGACAAATAAACTATATATATATATATTATATGCTGGGTGTTGGGTTTTTTTTTGTTAGTGTCTTAATCAAGCATGTTATCACCAA
>NW_006159526.1:1512502-1548498 GCF_000334495.1 Tupaia belangeri chinensis | reverse complement strand
CGCCGCTGCCTTGGCATGGGGCAGGGGGGGTGGGAGGGGCTGGCCTGGGGCCCCGGTATTTTTGTTTCTTCAGGTTTATTCATCACCTTTCTGCACCATATTCTTTTTTTTTTTTTTAGAGAGATATTTTGCTATAGGGTGTGTGTGCTCCCCTCGGAGAGACAGAAAGACAGAATGTGAGAAATCACCCCCTGAGGGGATGACCATGCTACAATCCTTTCTCCTCCATTCTTTCAGGATTTGGAGCATGTACACACGCGTGCTTGGGGTGAGTGTTGACCCACAGACCGGGTCCAGGACTCAAACTGCAGTCGGCCATGTGGGAGTCCAGCAGCATAACCATGACACCATCTGCTGGTCCCTGTCCACCATCCTCTCGGGAGTATAATCATACCTTGGCAGCCCATCAGTACGATCCTGGGCTTTCTGACCTGCAGCTTCTCATGTGGTTTGACCAATGGCAAACACTGGGAAGAGACTGTAGGGTGAGGTATCCCTTTCCCTAGCTCCTTCCCGTATGTGGGGGTTGCTTCGGGCTGGCTGTTTCTTTCCACAGCTCCTCTCAGGAGTCCTCTCCATACACACCCGTGGCTGCCTTTCAGGCCTGGGGGCGGTAAAAACTCCCATCTTTCCAGCCCTGGTGGTTTCCCTACCCACTGCCTCCACCCTTGTCAATAGTCTCTTTGTTAAACTCTCCCCAGTTGCTCAATCTAAATTTGCTGTTTGTTTCCCACTGAGACCATGAGACTTAGGGTACTTTCTACACGTCTGATACTATTTCAAATGCCTTAGAGCAGGGGTCCCCGTATCTTGGCGTGTTAGGAACCAGGCTGCACTGCAGGAGATGAACAGCTGTGAAGGAGGGAAGCTTCATCTGTGTTTACAGCCACCCCTCAAGGCTCACGTCATTGCCTGGGCCCCGCCACCTGTCAGATCACGGAGGGCTTTAGATTCTCACAGGTGCACGGACCCTACTATGAACTGTGCATGCAAGGGATCCCGGTAGAATGAGCTCAGCAACTACCCCCTGCCACTACCTGTCTGTGGAAAAACTGTCTTCCATGAAACTAGTCCCTGAGTGCCAAAAAGGTCAGGGACCACTGCTTAAAAAGAGTTTATTTAATGCATACAACAACCCTAGGTAGAAACAGAGCCTTGGAAAGGTTATGGCACTGCCTCAGCGTTTCAGAATGAGTAAGTGACCAGGGGATATCTGAACTGTTCATGTAAGCGCCAGTGTGGAAGTTTAAAGGGAGAAGTCAGGGTGGTGTTTAATTGCGCCCTCTGGTGGCTTGGAGGAGCGTTGGCAGCTCCCTGCAGATCTGGGCAAGTACTGTCACTACGTGGCTAATGAGTACCGACACTCATCTGGGTTTCTAAGAAGTCTCCTTTGGAGGAGGTGATGTTAGCACGGGGCCTTAAAGGGCAAGTCGATGCGCAGAGGCCTGAGAGCCGGTGCCTTGTTCAGGGAGTGGAATGCAGCTGGAGTGAGAGGGTGTCTGGAAATCGTTGGGGAAATGACCCAGGACCCATTTGGGAAAGAACCTTGGCATTGGGACATTGTCCCGTGACCCAGTTTGGACCCTGAGAACCAGCAAATTGCAAAGACAGAATCAGAGAGGCAGACATTAGGTTGTCGTGTTTTTTATCCTGTCAGTGTGGACTTAGAGCAACCATTTTTATTCGTTCTAAAACCTTTTGGTGAACACCTACTGTTAGATTAAGGAGTGTCTTTGGCAGGACCCGAGTCTGTCTTACTCACCCTTTTCCCCTCAGAGTCCAGAGTCAGGAAAGCCCCTAATGGAAGGAAGAAATGAAATGAAAGGTGATGTCAGGGCAGGGTCGAAGTCGAGGGTACGGGGCTGTGTTTGAGTCTGGAGAGAGACTGGGATAGAGCTGCAAGTGTTCAGTCTTTATTTTCCTATCAGTGTTTAAAAGTCATCTTTAACTACGGTTATTTTCCATATCCTGAGGACCTGGGGTGGGGATCATACAGCAGAAATGCCCAATTTTGGGAAAAACATGATGCAAATATTTCTTTTTTTTAAGAAGTATTTTCTTTCTTTCTTTCCTTCTTTCTCTTTTTCTTCTTTCTCTCTTTCTTTCTTTCTTTCTTTCTTTCTTTCTTTCTTTCTTTCTTTCTTTCTTTCTTTCTTTCTTTCTTTTTCTTTTTTTTAATCTTGACCAGAGAGGGACAGATCAAGAGAGAGAGAGAAGGAAAGTGAGAAAGCAAGCCACCAGGTCCTGGACTCGAACCATGGTTGGCCATGTGGGAGTCCAGCACTCTTAACCACCACGCCTCTTTTTAATTTTACGAGAGATTTTTGCTATAGGGCGCATGCGGTCACTGGAGAGACAGAGACAGAAAGCGAGAAATCTGCTGGCAGGATGGCCGTGCTGCAAGTCCTTCTCCTCCCTTCTCCTTTTGGGATTTTGGACACAGACACACATGCATGCCTGGCACGAATCTTTTTTTTTTTTTTTTTGAGAGAGGTTTTTGCTATAGGGCGCATGCGCTCGCCAGACAGACAGAGAGAGACAGAGAGACAGAGAGTGAGAAATCACCCCCAGGGGGGATGGCCACGCCACAATCCCTTCTCCTCCATCCTCCTCTCGGGATCTTGGGCACACACGCACACACGCCCGGCATGAGTTTAAGCCACCAGGTCCGGGACGCGAACTGCGGTCGACTACATGGGGGTCCAGCGACATAGCCATTACGCTAACTGCTGGTCCCGATGCCCGGCAAGAGTCTTACTCTGCTGGGTCCAGGACTCTAACTGCAGGTGACCACGTGGGAGTCCAGTGATGTAACCAGTACGTCATCTGCTGGTCTCAGCACTACACGATTATTTCTGTATGTGTCGGGACGTAAATATTTTGTGCCTCTCAGAACCACTTGGCTACTTCCTTCCCAACAGCCAAACAAGAGAGAGGCAAAACCACTGGCCCAAGTTCCAAGTTACGAGTCAGACTGGGACTCAGCAGACTGGCCCAAGCGCTGGACCATTTTCCTCTGTTGTTTAAATGATCTTTTTGTTTGTTTTAATGATAGAGTGCATGAGAGAGAGAGAGAGAGAGAGAGAGAGAGAGAGAGGACCCTCACCAGAGTCTCACCAGACTGTAGTCTTCCTTCCCAGTCCTCCAGCTCTCTAGGTCATGGGCACCTTGTGAATGCCTGGTGTGTTTTAGATCTGGGGGCCTGGACCCGTGGTCAATATGACTTCCATCACTGCAGTTCAGCATGCTATGGACCGTGCCACTTAGCTGGGCCTGCTTGTTTATCTATTTATTTATTTAGAGATTTTTGCTATAGGCACATGTGCTTGCCAGAGAGACACAAAGAGACAGAGACAGAAAGCAAGAAGGGGGTCCCAGGGGGATGGCCATGCTGCAATCCCTTCTCCTCCATTCTCCTCTCGGGATTTTGGGCATGCACACATACCTGTCTGGTTAAGCTGCCAGGTCCAGGACTCGAACCATGGTCGACTACATGAAAGTCCAGTGATGTAAACATTATACCATATGCTGAACCCTAGGCCTAGTTTTTTGTTTGTTTGTTTGTTTGTTTTTGAGAGTTTTTTTTTTCTTTCCTTTTCTTTCTTTCTTTTCTTTTCTTTTTAATTTTTTTTGCTATTAGGGTATGTATGTTTGCCAGAAAGACAGAGAGAGACAGAGAGACAGAAAGCAAGAAATCACCCCCAGGGGGGTTGGTCACATTGCAATCCCTTCTCTTCCATTCTCCTCTAGGAATCTTGGGCATGCACACACACACACCCGGTGTGAGTTTAAGCCACTGGGTCTAAGACTTGAACTGTGGTCAACTACATGGGAGTTCAGCGACGTAGCCATTATGTCATCTGCTGGTCCTCCCTGGGCCTATTTAAATGATCTTTTTCTAGCATTCCCTATTTCTTCTAAGCCAATTCTTTCCTTTTTCCCGGTGATGTGATCACTGAATTTTTTGGAATTCTTTTGCACTGGAATGACTTATTGGATAGCATGTTTATATCACCCCCATCTTTAATTTTACAATCATCAAAACTCAGAACACAGCAAACTCAGTCCCTCTGTCCCATATCTGAAAACTGCTTAGTCCTAGAAATGCCATGTACCTTATACTACTATAGTATACATGACCAAAGCTTCTTCAAATAATATCCAATGATGTGGGGGGAAGAGATACATTGGGCAAAGCCCAGCCTTGCGGGGCAGGTGGACTCAAGCTGAGGAAGAAGGATCGAAAGGGCTCTGTCTTTTCCCAAAGTAGGGGCATGGGGGGACACAGACTACCACCACTAATGGCTGACTTTTGAAGCACTCCAGTGGCTGCTGTGTCCCTACCATGGCCCCCAAAGCCCTGCGTGGTCTGGCCCCTGCACCTCCCTGTCTTCACCTCCTCGCACCTGCCCCTTGCCTGTTTCATGCCAGCTATCCTGTCTGCCCCATGGACCACGATGAGAAATGCCACTCCCTTGAACCCTGGGCCTCGCTGTTCCCTCTGTCTGCAATGTCTACTCCCCAGCTATCCGCAGCTGTGGGACGAACACTGACTTGGTAACTGCACCAAGGGCAGCTCTAAGCAGTTTATAAGTACCAGCCTGATCGGTCGCTTCCTCACTTCCTTCAGGTCAGTGCTTCTCTGTGAGGCTTCCCCAGGCCCTTCTGTTTAACCCCCCTGCCCATAAAGCACACACCTTGACATTAATCCTTCTCTCCTTAATGTTTTTAAACATTTATCTACAACTAACATTTATATTTATCTTTTTTAGAATTGTTTAATTTTATCTAATATTATTTTTAATTCTTTTTTTTTCTTTTTCTTTTCTTTTATCTTTTTTTTTTTTTTGGCGAGGTTGGGCTTGCCTGACAGACAGAGAGAGACATAGAGACAGAAAGCGAGAAATCACCCCCAGAGGGGATGGCCACGCCGCAATCCCTTCTTCTCCATTCTCCTCTTGGGATCTTGGGCATGCACGCATATGTGCCCAGCGTGAGTTTAAGCTACCAGGTCCGGGGCTCGAACAGTGGTCCACTACATGGGAGTCCAGCGACATAGCCATTACGCACACATGACCTTTCCCCTAATTTTGTGTCCTTTTTTTTTTTTTTTTTTTTTTAAGAAAGAGAATAGGGTACGTGCACTAGCCAGAGAGATAGAGAGAGAAAGCAAGAAGTTATCCTCTGGGGGAATGGCCATGCTGCAATCCCTTCTCCTCCATTCTCCTTTCACGATCTTGGGCACGCACACACATGCATCTGGTGTGAGGTTTAAGCCTCCAGGTCCAAGACTTGAACTGCGGTCAACTAAGTGAGAGTCCAGTGATGTAACTGCTATGCCATGTGCTGATCTCTATTATTATTTTTAAATGTGACCAGAGAGAGAGAGAGTGAGAAAGCAAGCTGCCAGGTCCAAGACTCAAACCACGGCCAGCTATGTGGGAGTCCAGCACCCCAACCACCATGCCTCCTGCCAGTCCGCTTATTATCTGTTTATTATTATATTCCATCGTATGGACATAACACATTTCATTTATCCAGTCGTTAGTTGAAGGGCATTTGGGTTTGTATTGCATGTGTAAGTTTTAAATTTTAAAAATTTATTTTAGAGAGAAATAGTTACTTTTTTTTTTCTTTCTTTTTTTTTTTGGAGAGGTTTTCGCCATAGGGCGTGTGTGCTCACCAGAAAGACAGAGAGAGACAGAGAGATAGAAAGCGAGAAATCACCCCCCCCCGGGGGGGGATGGCCACGCTGCAATCCCTTCTCTTCCATTCTCCTCTCGGGATTGTGGGCACGCAAGCACACGTGCCCAGCGTGAGTTTTAAGCCACCGGGTCCAGGACGCGAACCGCAGTCGACTACGTGGGAGTCCAGTGACATAGCCATTACGCTAACTGCTGGTCCCCTGAGAAATAGTTACTTCTAATAGAGTCTTATGCTAAGAGCCACCCCGAGTCGGAGCAGGCTTGGATCATGGGCCTATGCCCAGTGTGCTCAGAGAAGTCCCAAGACGTGAACCCAGGATCGTTCCCACGTGGGTCCAGTTGTCTCCCCACTGTGCTACCACCTGGCCCTTCCCTCTTGTTCCTTGGGTGGCTTTCTCTCCTTCTTCATTTCATGTGTTGATGGACTATCGTCTCATCTGAGTGGGTTTTCGACTACTTTGTCAAAAGCAGTATTTCTTCTCTCTCTCCCAGCCCCTGATACTCTGATTTCTTTTCTAGTATTCTCTGACTTACTGTTGTAGACCTCTCTGTTTTCGTGTGTCTGAAACTTTATCTTCCTCACTTTTGTTTCCTTTTCACACAAAGCAATAGGAGCTCCATAAACTTTAGACCGACAAATGAGCGGACATTTGTTGGGTTAGAGCTGCTGTCACCCCATTTTATAGATGAGGCGTCTAAGGCACAGGAAGGCTAAGTCACTCAGTTGAGAAATGGTAAAGATAGGTTTCAAATCCAAGCGAGCTGGCTTCAGGATTTGATTAGTTAGCTACAGGTTTCCTATATCAGTTAGTTACAATAATGCTGTGTAACAAACTAACCCAAAATTCCACAGCGTGTACTTGGCTCATGAGTTCATGGGTGGGCCATTAAGGCTGGGCTTAGCTGGATGGTTCTTCTGGGCTCAAGTGCGCGTGCTCATATGTCTGGGGGTCAGTGTGAGCGAATCTAGGTAGGCCTTGGCTGCAAGGAACTGGGACAACTTTGGCCCGGGTCCCTGTGGCTTTCATCTTCCAATAGGCTAGCCTGGGCTTGTTCTCACAGAGGTATGAAAATACAAGTAGAAATGGGCAAGGCCTCTCAACCGAGGGCCAGGCTTGAAACTGGCAGTCATTTCTACCTCATCCTGTTGGTAAACAAGTCACACAACCAAGCCCGGGATCGTGAAAGCATGGATATAGGGAGGGGTAAAGAGTCTTCAGGGCCGGCAGTGCCATCGACCGGAGTTCGCATCAGCTCAGAGTACTGGGGCTCTGCTCTCAGGCGTGAGCGTCAAAGACCTTGTGGGAGAGGACTCAGGGAGCTTCTGTGGCTTCAGGAAGGACACGTCCGTGTTCAGGATGGACATGGTTTGTGTGGGGGAAACCAAGTACGAGAGGCTGACTGAGCAAAAATGCTGTTGTATCTGCACTTCTCATTTGGGCGTGGTTGTCTAGAGGAAGCAGGCAGGAAGCTCTTTTTTTTTTGGAGAGATTTTTCGCTATAGGGTGCGTGCGCTCGCCAGACAGACAGAGAGAGACATAGAGACAGAAAGCGAGAAATCACCCCCCAGGGGGGATGGTCACGCCGCAATCCCTTCTCCATTCTCCTCTCGGGATCTTGGGCACACACGCACAGGCGCCCGGCGTGAGTTTTAAGCCACCGGGTCTGGGATGCGAACTGCGGTTGACTATGTGGGAGTCCAGCAACACAGCCATTACGCTAACTGCTGGTTCCCAGGCAGGAAGCTTTGAAAGCATTCACCTTCGCTGGTTGTGAGGAGCGAATGCTGCGATGATACTTGATCTCAGTAACTGAATCACCTTGTTGCAGTTTTTGTCTATTTATTTCCCTCTCTCTCTCCCTCTGTCCTCTCCAGCTATCCAGTCATCTGTCTATGAATGTGTCGACCATCTATTGATCATTTAGCTATCGTTTTTCAATCATACACCTACCTAGGTTTTTCTTCATGGCTGCTTCTAGCTCCGCTGAGCACTGCTTTGTAAATCCCAAGGTCTTTTGAGCTCATTTCCAAATCTTTCCCCCTAGTTCTTGTGTGGGCTCACGAACCTGGATTCCAACCTGGCTCCCCATACTTGTTTGCAGAAGTCACCGAACCGTCACCACAGCTCTGTGAAGACAAGACTATGATTAACTCCGTTTTACAAGTGAGGGAAATTTCGTGGTTTGCGCAAGCCATTTTCTCAGGACTTCTGTTGCGTGTAAAAATAATTGGGCCCAGATGATTCTAGAACTTCCCTGAGCTGAACGAGCTATTGGGCTGTCACTAGCAGATTAGAGACGGCAGACTTGGGACAGGAGTCTGGGTACTTGGCGAGGATCTGGGTACGCTCACATCTCTTTGGCACTGTAGGATGTAGAATGGAGGACTGGGCTAGTCTGCAGTTGTCGTTCTTACAGAAACCCTGAGTGTGCTTTTCCTGGCTCCAGGTCTCCTGGAGTGACCTCCCTAGCCTCAGGGATCACAGACTATAAGAACTTATGTCTATAATAACAGCCAGGCTTTTATGGCTACTCTGGCAAACCCAACTGTCAGAGAGGTGCCTTTCAACCCTCCCTCTGAGCTGTCATGAAGATCTTACCTTTGGATTTTTCCCAGTGGAGGCCATATTCAAGTTACATTTGGAATACTAACAAATTTCCCTGGGATTTTGCCAGTCAAAGTTCCATTTTTCTGGTCCTTGGTCTCTGAGCAATGGGAGACAATATCCTGCCCCAGGCACTTAGAGACATTGCTCTGGCCAAGAGTGTAGATCCTGGATCAAGTGCTGGGTTTTTGCAATATTGAGAGTTACTCCAGCTCCTCCCATGCCCATTGCCCATCACTACATCCTAAGGGTAACCTTAGCACTGACCACTGGGTCAGGAACAAATGTCCTATCATCTGGCTTTGAGCTGGAAGAGATGTTGTCAGCCTCCAGCCCCCACCCATGATGGTGCTGGGCAGCCTGGGCCCACCAAGCTCCTAGGAATGTTGCCCACATACAGGGACAGCCCCAAGATTAAAATGTACGTGTGTAGTCCAGCTCCATGGCATGGTGCTGAAGGGAGCTGGGTCCCACATGGCCAGCCCTGCAGTTTTAATCCTGGCCCCAGTGTCTTGGAAAGCTCACCAAGTGTGTGTGCGTGAGTATCCAAAGTTGACAGGGTGGAGAAATGGAGGAGAAGGGATGGTGGTGTAGCTATGCGCTGTTGGAAGGATGCTCTCTCCCTCTCCTCTTTCCATCTCTCTGTCTCTCTCTGGCAAGTACACACACCCTCTGGCAAATTAAATTTTAAAAAGTACTTTCAGATGGGGCATTGAGGCCGCTGGCCTCTTGCAGCTTGTGTCCTGAGGGTTCCCCATTTCCCAGCCATGAGAGAGTACGTTTGCCACTTGTGGGCTACATCTCACTCCTGGTTTCCTGTGTGGCTAATCCCACCCTCTTATTCTTTTTTTTTCTTTATTTTTGTATGTATTTTTTTTCAATTTCTTTTATGCATTCAATCACACACGTCACTTAGCTTGTAAAGTGAATCGTCTAACATGTATGTTTCTCACGAGTCCAGTTGAGAATACTATAGACGTTATCCTTTTTTTTAAGAATTATTTTATTTAACTTTATGTATTATTATTATCATTATTATTTTCCAGTTTGATCAGAGAGACAGAGAGAGAGAGGAAGTGAAAAAGCAAGCCACCAGGTCCGAGACTTGAACCATGGTTGGCCATGTGGGAGTCCAGTGCCTTTAACCACCATGCCACTTGCCAACCCCTATACACGTTATCTTCAACAGATAATAGTCTAGCAGCTCAAATGCACACTGCACTATAAGCACGCCTGGACATATCACGTAGACTTTCTGTGCTTCGGCTTCTCCACCCTTAAGTGGGGATGATAAAGGTGCTGACCTCACAGTGCTACTGTGAGGACCAGAGGAGTAGACACGTGTACGCACGCAGTAAATATTGGCAATCACTATTAAAATTGTTTATAAGGGGTCATACTCAGGGACACTGACACTCCTCCCCATGGTGAGCACTGAGGAGGTCAAAGACTCAAGGCTCAAGGTCACTCTGTGGGGAGAGAAATGATGAGTGTATCAGAGTTTGATCAGAGAAGCAGAACCAATATGAGATATAAGTATTTATTAGTTATCCAATGAGGCATAACAATCACCCCAAAACTTAGTGTCTTAAAACAACGATTGGAGCTAGCAGGTGGCACAGTGGCTAAGGTGCTGGACTCACATGGTTGACCACCTTTAGAGGCCTGTACCTGGTGGCTTGGAAATCACACTGGGCCCGTGTGTATGCATGCCCAAAATACCAAGAAGAGAACGGAAGAGAAAGGATTGGGGCATGGCTGTCCCCTCTGGGAGTGGTTTCTCACTTTCCCTCTCACTGTTTCAGTCTCTCTCCACTGCATGCACCCGGTGGCAAAAATATTAAAACACAATAATTACTTATTGACTTCTTTTGGTTTGACTGATGTTGACTGTGGCTGTGATCATCAGACAGCTCCACCGGGGCTGGAGGATCCGCTTCCATTCCCTTGACTGGCAAGTTGATGCTGACTGTTTGCAGGAAGTCTCCGTTCCTCAGCCACATGGGCCTCACCAAAAGCTGCCTGAATGTCTCCTTGACATGCCAGTTGGCTTCCTCCAGAGAGAACAATGCAAAAAACCAAGGTGGAAGTGGCCATGCCTTTTATGACCTAGACTGGGAAGACACAGAGTCATTCCGCAGTATAAAGACAGCCACGTGTCAGCCCTGATTCAGTACGGGAGGGACTGCACAGGAGTAAATACCAGGAGATGAAGATCATTAAGGCCATTCGGGAGGCAAGCAACCACAACGTATAACAGGGGATAGGAGCTGCTTACTATGCAAGGCTTTCTTTTATTTTTTAAAAGAATTATTTTATTTCACTTTATTTATTCATTATTTATTTATTTTAATTTGACTAGAGAGGGGGGAGAGAGAGAGAGAAAAAAAAAAAAGTGAGAAAGCAAGTCTCCAGGTCTGGGATTTGAACCGCAGTTGGCTATGTGTGCATCCAGTGCCCTCAACCACCGCCCCACCTGCTGGCCCCCCAAGGCTTTCATTTCTGTATTTGGTACTGGCAACTGCAGTCTGAAGTGCAGGATTCAGGAAGGAAAGACGGACGTGAAGTGAGAAACAAGGATAAGCTGGAACCCAGAGGACAGATTGGAACCTGCTCCGTCTCTCACCTCCTCAATTCTCCAACTACAAAGGCAGGAGGTCTTGAGGAGAAAGCTGCCCCTAGTCACAGAATTAAAAACACGTTGGGAGCCAGAGAACCGGAAGCAGAAGATCTGATAAAAATGGAGTAGCTAAGGACCTAGCCCCCATCTCACACCAAGAAAATGGCTGGCAGTTAGTGATCATGAATGTGAATACAGAGGTGTGTTCCTCCTCTCTGCTAGACTCTTCTAAAAGCATATAGAACTGTCTCTTTATCAACAGACTCAGTGCAGTTTTAAATATTTTTGAGAAAATATTCACATGTCAATCACTCAAATTGTTGAAAAGCAAATACCCAGCACACAAGTCACACATAAACCTTCTCAATTCAGCCCTGCCTACCAAGTATTCTGTGATCTACCATCTGCTAGCAAAGATCGGTCTCTTTTTCCTCCTTCAAAGTCTTCCTCAAGATAATCCTCTGGTGTGGTTGTTCTTTTGCAATCTCTACTGATTACAATGCTGGGCTGGAAAAGTCCAGGTTATTTTAGGTTATAAATTCTTTCATATATCTTCTCTAATCCTCTCTGCCAGGCAGAACTATTTATGGTGCTAGGCCATCTTTCTAAGAGCTGCTGTTGGCTTACTTGAAATCCACCTTAGTTCCATAGTTTTCTAATTAATCTTCAGGTATGGCATTCCCTGTCCAATAATGAGTATTTCCAATTTCTAATTCAATGCAACAAGCATTATTGAACTTATACAAATAACCGTTCTGCCACAAAATAAGAATACTCCCAATGTGGCCAGCAGTTAGTGTAATGGCTATGTCACTGGACTCCCACGTAATCGACCACGGTTTGAGTCCCGGACCTGGTGGCTTAAACTCACGCCGGGCGCGTGTGCGTGCGTGCCCAAGATCCCGAGAGGAGAATGGAGGAGAAGGGATTGCGGTGTGGCCACCCGCCCTGGGGGGTGATTTCTGCTTTCTGTCTCTCTGTCTCTCTCTGTCTGTCTGGCGAGTGCACACACCCTATAGCAAAAAAAAAAACCTCAAAAAAAAGAATACTCCCAAATATTTCCAATTCCAGAGGGGTCAGGAAGGGAGAAAAGTTTATGTTTCCATTTAAAGAGACAAACAAGAAAAATATTTTAACAAATTGCTGAACCTATCAACAACTCAAAAGATAGTAAAATGTTTAAATTGGGAAAACGAGCATAGTAAAAAAAGAAATCAGTAATGTTTTACTCAAAAGTCATACAATTCTACTTTGAGAGTTCAGTCTTATGTTCAAACTCTCTTCTGTTGAATATGCAGTGCCACTGTGGTCCAATCTTTCCGTTTAAATCCTGGAAGTTAGCATTCAACGTTATTATTGGTATTTCTTGTCCTTGGCATCAAATTAGTCATTTTCTTGGTTGCCTTTTGTTCTCTTATTTCTTTGTGTGTCTTTAGTTTTGCTGGTAGAGCACTCCTTTCAGAACTTCTTGAAGAGTGGGTCTGCTATTGGCAAATTCTTTCTGGTGTTGTTTATCTGAGAATGTTTTTATCCTTTCTTTCTATATAAAAGATAATCTTGCCAGGCACAGTGTTCTTGGTTGAAACTGTTTTTCACTTAACACTTTGAATATATTTTCCCATTCTTTCCTTGCTCACATTGTTTCTGATGAGAGGCCTGAGGTTAGCCTGATGGGATAACCTTTATAAGTAACCTGACATTTCTCTCTTGCCAATTTTAGTCTCTTGTCTTTGTCTGTAGACTTGCCCAGTCTGGCTATGATGTGCCTTGGAGAAGATCTTCTTGGGTTGATTCTATTAGGGCTCCTTTGTATTTCTTGGGTCTGGATCTTTGAATGCCTCTCTAGATTAAGAAAGTTTTTTTTCCCCAAGATTTCATGGAATAGATTATCAATGCCCTTATTAGTTTCCTCACCTTCTGGGATACTGATTATCTGGATGTTTGGGCACTTAATCCTATCTAGTATTTCTCATAGCATTCTCATTTTGGGAGGTTATTTTCACAGGCTTTTGGTTTTTTTGGTTATTTTTTTCTAGATCAGAGGTTTTGCCTTCAACATCTGAGATTCGATTTTCTGCATGGACTAACCTGCTTTTAATACTATCGAGGGAGGTTTTGATGTCCTGAATGGCAGCCTTCATCACTAACAGCTCCATTTGATTCTTTTTATAGTGTGTATTTCCTCTTTCAGATCATGGAAGATCTGAAACTCCTGGAACTCTTTGTCTCTCTTCTCCTGCATCTTCTGGAGTTCATCATCTCTCAGCTCTTGCATCTCGTTTAGTTTTGTCAGTATGAATATTCTGAATTCTCTATCAGACATTTCCATGAGTTCTACTGTACTGTCTGTGGATGATGACGGACTGCTCTTTTCCCTTAGGGGGGAGAGATTTTCTTGATTTCTCATGTTTCTTGTGCCTCTGTGGTTGTTTCTAGTCATTCTGTGACAAAATCTATCCTTCACTGTACTCCACAATGTGGTATCCACAGAAAGATTAGGAGTTCAGATTTATATAAAGAAATTTCTTCATTAAGCAGGAGGTTCGATAAGCAGTAAGAATTTCAATGACCCTAAAAGTATTCAGATGCTTGGCTACTGTGCACCTAGGCCTATGTAGACATTCAGTGTGTGGAGAGTGAAAGTTTAGATTGGGAAAGTAAGGTTAAAAAAAATAAGCAAAAAGGGGGGAAAAAAAACTACCAAAAAAGAGGGAAAAACTTTTTTTTAACATGTAAAAAATGAAAACCACGCGGTGCACTAGCCCACTGCACAAACACTCCAGGACACACCTCAGCTTTAAAATGGCTTCTAGAATTAGCAAGTGAAAGAAAAGGCCCAAGGTGAGGAGAAGTGGTTAAAAATTAAAAAAAAAAAACTAAAAATTTAAAGAGAAAGAGAGTGTGAGACAGAGAAGCATACAGCCAGAGACAGAGAAAAGACAGAGATCATCCTACCTTGTCTGAATATTCTGGGAGTCTAGGAGATGGAATTTAGAGCATAGCTTCCCTGAACATGCCAGGACACACCTTAGCTTTAAACTGGCTTCTTGTCTGAATATTTTGGGAGTCTAGGAGATGGCATTTAGAGCATAGCTTTCCTGTACATGGCATGTTTTTCAAAGCCCTTACAAAATTTCCTAAACAGTTTTATTGAGATGTAATTGATATATGAAAAATTGCTCATATTCGAAGTATATAATTTGATGAGTTTTGACATAGGTATACACTCAGGAAGCCATCACCACAGTCAAGGTAATAGTGGGAAGACAGGTTCTCTCATACAATGTGGGTGGAGTGTAAACTGGTGCAAGCTTGTGGCATAGTGGTTAAGGCATTGGACTCCCACATGACCAACTGTGGTTCGAGCCCTGGATCTGGTGGCTTGAAATTCTCACTGTGTTTGTGTGTGTTTGTGCCCAAAGTCCAGAGAGAAGAATGGAAGAGAAGGGATTGCAGTGTGGTCATCCCCCTGGGGACTGATTTCTCACTCTTTTTCTCTCCGTCTCTCTGGCAAATTCACATACCCTATAGCAATAAAATCTCTAAGAAAAAATTGGTGCAAGCTTTATGAAGAAAACTTTGACAACATCTATTTAAGTAATCAGCACGAACACCCTTTGATTCAACGGTCCCACTGTCTCATTCCTCACACTTGTAAACAGCGTGCATGTAAAGGAGTGTGTTACAGCACTGTCTGAAATAGCCAATGACCCTCAGAGTCCAAAACTAGAGCTATTAAACAAACACACGAGCAGTCACATATATACAAGATGCCAGGCCTTATTTTCAGTGCTTTGTAAATACTAATTCATGGGACCAGCAGATGACATCATGGTTACGTCGCGGGACTCCCATGTAGTTGACTGTGGTTTGAGTCCCAGACCTGGTGGCTTAAAACTCACACTGGGCATGTGTGCACACACGCCCAAAATCCTGAGAGGAGAATGGAGGAGAAGAGATTACAGCATGATCACCCCCTGGGAGGTGATTTCTCGCTTTCTGTCTCTCTGTTTCTGTCTCTCTGATGAGTATCCAAACCCTGTAGCAAAAATCTCAAAAAAATAAAAAATCATTTAATCCTCTTACTTGCTCGATGAGGTTGGTAGTGTGATGGGTGTACTGCAAAGAGGGGGAAACCGTCACAGAGATTAAGTAGCTTGTTTGAGGTCACACAGCTGGCCAGGGCAGCCCTTGCACCTGGGCAGTCCGTCTGCAGAGCCTGGGCCCCTCCCTAGCCTGTCCCGGTCATCCAGGAGTAATTGGGCACTGACACAATGGAATTGTTACGCTGCTATAAAAGGAAAGAAGAGGCTTTTTATGGACTGACATAAATGATTTCTGATGTAAAGGGGTAATAAAAAAAAGCATAAACCATCACTATAAAACCAGGGAATGAAAGAGCATGTGTGTATGTTCATGTGTGTTTGTGTGTACAGTAGTGTTCATGCATGAACGTGCATACGTGTAATCGTGGATGTTATGTGCACGTGTATGTCTGCAGCGTGTATAGTATGTGAATGTATGTTTGTGCATGTATGTGTGCTGTGCATATATGTACTTGGTAGGCAGCAACTATTTCTGAATGGATTTCAAAAGCCATTGATAGCTTGGCTGCCTTTGGGAAAGTGAATTCTTACAGGATGGAGAAGGACGCTTTTCATGGGTTGTCATTTTGTACTTCCTGAAATATTTTTAAAAGAATTATTTAACTTCATTTATTTATTTTTAATTTGATCAGAGAGGGACAGAGTGAGAGTGAGAGCGAGAGCGAGAGAGAGCGAGAGAGAGAGAAAGTGAGAAAGCAAGCCACCGGGTCTAGGACTCGAACCGTGGTTGGCTATGTAGGAATCCAGTATCCTTAACCACCATGCCACCTGCCATCAGGTGGTGAATCACCTTCTTGAATTTTAAAAAACTTAAAAACATGTACTGAGAGAGACAGAGAGAGCTAGAGAGGGAGAAAGCACCCTCAGTGGGTCATGGTCATGCACAATTCCTTCTTCATTCCTCCATCTTGACAGGACTTGGGCATCCATCTGCACACACAACCTGTGTGTTTTCTAGGCTGCCAGGGCCAGATTCAAACCATGGTGGGCCATGTGAGATCTGGCTCCCTTAACCATAGGCCATAGAGCCGGCCCCCAAAACTTTAAATGAAAGCATAACATGTATGGAGTAGGGTGTGTATCACAAATGTGCAGCCGAATGCATTCCCACTAACAAAATGTAACTGTAACCAGCACCCAGGTCCATAAAGGGGAGATTCACGCCCCAGATCCCCCCCGGGCCACCTTCGAATGTCTGGCTTCTTTTATTCCACATCATGTTTATAAGGTGTTTCTGTGCTGCTGTTTGTGATTACAATGTTCATTCTCATCGCTGAGCAGTGCTCTGCCATGATTTATTTACCATTCTACTGTTGACACCACCTGTATTGCTGCCAGATTTTGGCAATGACAAATATGAGTGGACTTCAAAACCTTTGTGGAAAGATTGAGTTTATTTTAGGGCAAAATTGTTTGAAATTCATGCATATTTTTTTCTTGATATACATCTTCCAAGAATCTTTTGAAGATCCTTTGTAGTGCTGCTAGGAATAGTCTTTTTTCTATGGGGAGGTTTTTGCTATAAGGCGTGTGCGCTCTCGAGAAAGACAGAGAGAGACAGAGAGACAGAAAGAGAGAAATCACCCCCTGGGGGGATGGCCATGCCGTGATCCCTTCTCCTCCATTTTCCTCTCAGGATCGTGGGCATGCACACACACGCACCTGGCATGAGTTTAAGCTATTGGGTCTGGGACTCGAACCACGGTCGTCTAAATGGGAGTCCAGCAAAGCAGCCATTATGCCATCTGCTGGTCCCTAGAAATATTCTTGTTCAGCTCCTTCGGTGGCTGTATGATGTATTTCTTTCTGTTGGGTATGTAGGCAGGACCAGAAATGTAGTCACAGGATATGCAGATGTTCAGCTAAGTACCAAAAAACAAAGTGGTTTGTATATACTTACTGACTTTTGAACTATGAGGTTGTATTTCTCATTCAAATAAAGAAAGAAAAATTAAGTTGTACAACAACAAACACCACCAAGTTGTCCAGACATTGCTTTAAGTTGAGTGTATTAGTTTCCTGTTGCTGCTGTAACAAATGGTCTCAACTAAGTGACTTAAAAGAACAAGAATTTGTTCTAGAGTTCAGAAATAGAAAGTAGGCTTGGGAACCAGCAGTTAGCATAATGGCTATGTCGTTGGATTCCCACGTGGTCGACCATGGTTTGCATCCCGGACCCGGTGGCTTAGAACTCACGCCGGGCGTGTGTGCGTGCGTGCCCAAGATCCCGAGAGGAGAATGGGGGAGAAGGGATTGCGGCGTGACCATCCCCCCTGGGGGGTGATTTCTCGCTTTCTGTCTCTATGTCTCTCTCTGTCTGTCTGGCGAGCGCACGCGCCCTATAGCAACAACCTCTCCAAAAAAAAAAAGAAAAAAAAAAAGAAATAGAAAGTAGGCTTTATAGGGCTAAAATCAAAGGCTGTGTCCCTCCTGGAAGCTCTCAGGGAAAGTCTGCTCCTGTCCTTGTCCAGGCTCCCTGACTGCATTCCTTGGCTCGTGGCCACAGAGCTTGGACCTTCTGCTTCAGTCATCACATCTTCTTAGTTTCTGACCTCTTCTTATAAGGACTGTTGCAAAAGCTCCTCTTACGTTGGCTACTTCCTGATAATTTAGGAAAATCTCTACGTCTCAAGACCTTTAATTTAATCACATTTCAAGTTCCTTCCTTCCTTCCTTTCTTTTTCTTTCTTCCTTTCTTTCTCTCTCTCTCTTTCTTTTCTTCTTCTTTTTTAGAGATTTTTTTTTTTTTTTTTGCTATAGGCGGTATGCACTTGCCAGAGAGACAGATAGAGACAGAGAGACAGAAAGTGAGGAATAACTCCCCAGAGGGGATGGCCACACAACAGTACTTCTCTCCTATTCTCCTCTCAGGATTTTGGGCATGCCTGTATATACGCCCAGCGTGAGTTACAAGTTACTGGGTCCAGGACTCGAACTGTGGTCGATCATGTGGGAGCCCAACGCCTTAACCACTACACCACTTGCTGGCCCTTTTTTCATATAAGATAACCTATGAATACATAGGTTCTGGAGATTAGGATGTAGACATCTTGGGGGAGTTATTATTCTGTCTACTCCATTGAGGTATCCAGATTTGGCACTTAGAGAAAGATTTCTGAAACTCTCTGGGCCACAGATCTGTACCAATACCAGCCGTGGTGGCTGTGTGTGGGTCATTGGCTTTTGGACAAGAACACAGAAGACAGAACGAGAACTTTCCCCTCCCACTCAGCCAGGCTTCCCATCCCCTGCTGGTCCCAGAACAAATGGGATGCTGGGTCTTTCCTTGTTGGCTACTGAGGTCTCATATCTCTCTCCCTTTCTCTCTCTCTCTCTCTCTTTGATTGAAGAGAACATGTGGACTCATGTGTGCTCAGGTGTGTGTGTGTGTGTGAGAGAGGGAGAGAGGGAGAGAGGGAAAGCACCTTTGTATCATCAGGATTTGGGGCATACATGCTGAAGCCCCCAGCTTGAGTTTCTTTCTTTCTTTCATTTATTTATTTATTTTTTAAAGGTTTTTGCCATAGGGCATGTTCACTCACAGAAGAGAGACGAAACCTAGAAATCACCCCCTGGGGGGATGGCCACGTTGCACTTCCTTCTCCTCCTGGGCTTTTGAACATACACATACATGCACCCAGTATGATTTTTCAAGCTGCCAGGTCCAGGATTCAAACAGTGATTACCCATGTGGAAGTCCAGCGCCTTAATCACTATGCCACCTTCTGGCCCCAGCCAGCTTCCTGGCAGGGCTAGGATTTGAACCCATGGTTGGCTATGCGGGATCTGGCTCTCAATGCATGGCACTTAACCAGTAGGCTATGGGGCTAATCCTTCATCTCTTAATTCACAAGAAGATTTCAAGCTTTTATTCTGTGCCAAGTGGTGTTCAAAGAACTTCACGAAGATAAACTCATTTTCACTAATAACAGCAACTCTCCAAAGCTTGTATTTCCAGTATATAAATGAGGATACCCAGGCGCAGAGAGGTTCAGGAACGTTCCCAAGGTCACATAGCTAGGAAAGAGGCAAGCTGCAATTTGAGCCCTTGTTCGTAAACCCTTCTGAAGCGAGGCCGGCATCATTACACAGTGTTGTCACACAGGCCCCTACTTTCCACCTTTGGTGTACACAACACTCCTCCAGGGACGTTTCTAAAAGTGCAATGTCATATGCGGCTGGTTGTCCCAGAGGACTTGCCTATGGAGACCTGCAGGAGGAGAGAGCCACCTTGTGGTGAGAGAGGGAATCTGAGCACCTGGACCCTTTTGGACCAGACATTCTCCACCGGGCCAGTCCTGCCTTCTGAGTCCACGTGTCTTGAAAATTTAAATACTTACAGTTATTTATTTTCTTATTTCCAACTTTCAAATACTTAACTTTTTAAAAACGGAGGTATCACTTACAGCAAAAACCTGAAGCATCCGGCTCGTTGAATTTATACAGAGGTGTACATCCATGTACTCAACGCCTAGGTCGAGGTCGAGAGCTTTCCCATCATTCCAGAAGGTTCCTTTGTCCCTCTTCTATCCATTGCCACCCAGAGGTAACCACTCTCAGATTTGCATCACCACAAATGACTCTTGCCTGTCCCTGACAGTAACACAAAAGGACTCACACAACTACACAGTCTTCTGTGTCTGGCTTCTTTCCGCCAACATGACATCGTGACGTTCAGCTTTGATGTTATAGGTTACAGTACTGCCATTTATTTATTTATATTCAATTTTTAATTAAAAGTATTTCCATGAGAGAGAGGAAGAGAGGGAGAGAGAGACAGGTATTTTTGACAGGGTCTAGCAATGTCACAATTCTCCTGCCCCAACCTCCCAGTTTGCTAGGATTACAGGCAGGCAGTACTGTGTCTAGCCTGGTTAGTTTGGTCTGGGAACCAAACCCTGGCCTCCCATGTGGCTCCAGCCTCATGCAGCTGGGTCCCACTGCTTGTGCCACAACGGCTAGGTATGAAATCATTTTAATTGCTACAAACCCCCCATTTATTGAATATACCCCATTTATTTACCCATGTCTATTGTTAACGGCCATTTGGGCTGTTTCTGATGTTTGGTTATTATGAATAGAGTTGCTGTAAGCATTCTTGTTCATAGATTCATACAACTTTCTTGGGTGTGTTCCCAGTTGTGGGGTTGCTGGGCCAGAGGCCGTATATATCTTTAGCCTTAGTAGACACTGGCAGACACGCCTTCCAAAGCATACCTCAGTATTTTTGATTCTATCATAGAATTGTTTCGATATCTATCTCTGTATATTTACTATTTATTTATTTTTATTTGCTATTATTATTTATTTTTTAATTTGACCAGAGAAAGAGAGAGAAAGAGAAAAGGAAAGTGAGAAAGAAGTCAACCAGGTCCAGGGATCGAACTGTGGTCAGCCATGTGGGAGTTCAGCACCTCAACCACCACGCCATCTACCTTTATCGACTTTTTGTTGTTGTTGTTAAATGCCCTGTTTATTCTGCAAACAAGATTCCGAAATATACAGACACAACTCACAGGCTCAGTGATCGGTGTGCAGTTGTTACTTCACAACTACACAAAAGCAGCAATGACGACTTACAGGCACGTTAGCCAACGGCTTCTTGTTTAATGGGAATGCAGTGGGAATGGATCGCAATCGGCTGTTCCTCTAACTCATGGTCACATTCTTCTGCTGTAATTTTTTTTTTTTTTAGAGGTTTTTGCTATGGGGCACATGTGCTTGCCAGAAAAACAGAGAGACAGATGGAAAGCGAGAAATCACCCCCCCGGGGGGATGGCCACGCCGCAATCCCTTCTCCTCCATTCTCCTCTCGGGATCTTGGGCATGCATGCACATGTGCCCGGCGTGAGTTTTAAGCCACCGGGTCCTGGACGTGAACCGCAGTCAACTACGTGGGAGTCCAGCGACATAGCCATTACGCTAACTGCTGGTTCCCTCGATCTATTTCTAATTTGCTACAGGTCATTCACCAGACAGAGACGGGGTGGGGGTGAGAAGTCACCCCCGGGGGGAATGGCCACGTTGCAGTCCCTTCTCCTTTATTCCCCTGTCAGGATTTTGGGCTTGTGCACACACATGCCTGCTGTGATTTTTCAAGCCACCAGGCCCAGGACTCAAACCGCACAGTCAGCCATGTGGCTTCCAGCCTCCTTACCCTTCCCTCCCTCCTCCCCTGCTGCCCCCGTGCCACCAGGTGGCCCATATTTCAGTAGATTTAAAGAGTCATTTGTTTTGCTATGTGTTAAGAAAATTAAGCACTGCATTAAGTATTTGTCTTCAACACAGTTTTTCATTTCTATTTCCTTCTCTTGTTTATAAAACCATCAAGATAACTTCTTGTTTTGGCTTGTATTTCCTGGGTTCCGGGGGAGGAGAATTGAACATTTTTTCCAACCTGTTCATGCATGAGATCATTTATGGGTAATGCCACTGTCCACTAGGGGGCGCTGCCCCACAGGCATCCATTGGCATTCGGCTTCAGGGCATCTCATTCATGGAGACCACAGCAGGAGTGAGGTGTCCTGGGGCTGTGAGCTGCTGTGTTAGGGCCTACCTCTTTTTCTGTAGAATATATATTTTAAAACGAAGAACTTCTTTCCTAATTATCCCTCTGGTCCTAGCACCTGAATGTGAGTTCTGGAGGAACAGTACAGTGGCCGTGTACACCTATGGAAGACAATACTGACCAAAGCCTCTGAGTAAATATTTACTGAGCACCTGTTCTATGTCAGGTGGTTACCACCATCCGGATTCCAGCAGGAACAAATCAAATGGAAACTCCTGCTCTGTCAGAGCTTGTTTCCTAAGGAGGGAGACCGGAAATAATGTAAACAAGGCCATAACTAAGAAGGAGGGAAAAGAGGTGGGGAAGGAGTATCGGGTTCTGAGAACAGGAAAAGATGCTCGTGGTCTTAAATAAGGTGGTCAGGGAAGGCCGTGCTAAGAAAGAGACGAATGGGGACCAGCAGTTAGCGTAATGGCTGTGTCGCTGGACTCCCATGTTGTCGACCGCGGTTCCAGTCCTGGACCCGGTGGCTTAAACTCACGCCGGGCGCGTGTGCATGTTAAGATCCGAGAGGAGAATGGAGGAGAAGGGATTGTGGCGTGGCCGTCCCCTGGGGGGGGGGGGATTTCTCACTTTCTGTCCCTCTGACCCTGTCTTTCTGGTGAACGCACGCGCCCTGAGGTGGCAGTGCGCCTGGTGTGCTGATGGAGCAGGAAGGAGGCCAGTATGGCTGGAGGAGAGTGACCCAGGAGCGTGTCCTAGGAGAGGAGGTCCGGGAGGAAAAGGGTTGGTGCAGAGGGGGTAGGACTCTGTATGACCAGGTAGGTCACTGCAAGGACTTTTCCTTTTACTCTGAGACAGTGAGTCATTGCAGTTTCAAGAGGCTGTGTGGCCGGCAGGTGGCGTGATTGTTAATGGCGCTGGCCTCCCACATGACCATCTGTGGTTCAAGTCCCGGATCTGGTGGCTTCCTTTCTCGCTTTCCTCTCTCTGACTCTCTCTGGTCAAATGGGAAAATAATAATACTACTAAATAAAGTTAAAATAAAATAATTCTTAAAAGGCTGTGGACTTTTTTCTTTTTAAGTACATCATTTACTTATTCTATGAGAAAGAGAAACACAGACAGACAGAGATACAGGCACCCCAAATGTGATCCCCACCCTGCTTCTCAGCTGAGCAGAGTCATGGGCACGTGTGCACATACCTGGAGTGCTCAGAGAGGTCCTGGGACGTGAACTCAGAACTTTTCTCATGTGGGCGCAGTTGTGTCACCACTGTGCCACCACCTAGCCCTCAATTTATTTATGTTTTTTTTTTTTTTTTAATTTATTGTTCTGGCAGCTGTGTCCAGAACACAATGGAACTGGGAGAGGCTGAAGGTTGAAACAGACCTCTGGCTCATGCAGGAATCAAGGTGGGAAATGATGGCTTGGCTCAGGGAAGCAGCAGCAGAGGTCAGGGAAAATGGCCTATTTGGGAGGTGTTTTGAAGGAGGAATCAACAGGATATGCTAATGGGTTGGACAGAGGAAGAGACGAAGAAAAAGAATAGCTCCAGTGTGGGGACCAGCAGTTGGTCACAAGCCGGGTAGGACACATGCCAGAACTGGCCAACCGTATGGTGTCCCTGCTGTCACTTACATAGTGCCTGGAAATCTTCACCAGGCAAGTCCAACATAATGGCTATGTTGCTGGACTCCCACGTAGTCGACTGCGGTTCGTGTCCTGGACTCAATGGCTTAAAACTCACACCGGGTGCGTTTGCATGCGTGCCCAAGATCCTGAGAGGAGAACGGAAAAGAAGGGATTGCGGTGTGGCCATCCCCCCTGGGGGGGTGACTTCTTGCTTTCTGTCCAGGGGGGATGGTCACGCCGCAATCCCTTCTCCTCCATTCTCCTCCCGGGATCTTGGGCATGCACACACATGCGCCCCGTATGAGTTTTAAGCCACCTGGTCCGGGACGCAAACCGCAGTAGACTACGTGGGAGTCCAGCAACATAGCCATTACGCTAACTGCTGGTTCCCTCGCTTTCTGTCTCTCTGTCTCTCTCTGTCTGTCTGGCGAGCGCATACGCCCTATAGCAAAACAACAAACAAACAAACAAACAAACCTCTAAAAAAAAAAAGAATAGCTCCAGTGTGAGGGCTGAGTGGCACGCTGCCCCGGGGACAGGTTGTGGGGAGAGCGCCAAAGCCCCCTAGTGCAGTGAGAGTCTACTAGCGAGGACGCAGCCGGCTCTTTTGTTGTCCTCAGCCGGGAGAGCAGAGAAGCTCTGTCCCTGGATCTGGTTTCAGTGTCTGAGAACTGGCCCCACCACGGAAAGCCCTTTCCACCTACCTGAAGGAGCTGGAAGGATGTTAGACGGCTCTGGGAGAGTCCTCTGTGACGGCATTCAGCTGTCAGGTGGCGGTAGCGCTCACGCAAGTAGTTGGTGGAAAAACTAGCTGGTTTGGTAGAAGAGCTGGAGGCCGCTGAGTGGCGGCTTCTACCCAGGAAGCAGCTGCTGGGATGCACGTCCCCTTCAGGGGGATGTGGCCTGGATGTCACCTCTAGGTGCACGGCAAGTGTGGTGCCAGCGAGGGGCTTTCTTACACTTACGCGGCCACCCAGAGTCACACTGGTAAGGACCCCTGTCCTTGGTCTCTCCGTACCTAGCTGCAGGCAACAGCTACATAAACGGGTGATCTAGGAGGGCGCATTTTTGTTGATTTGTTTAAAAGTACTAGAAATCAGATTAAGGCCATTGGTTTCAGTGAACCAGGAAGTTTGGGCTTAAGAAATACTTCAGATTGGCTCACAAGCCGGGTAGGACACATGCCAGAACTGGCCGACCGTATGGTGTCCCTGCTGTCACTTACATAGTGCCTGGAAGTCTTCACCAGGCAAGTCCCAAGTCAGGATCTAGAGTTATAAAATACAGCAGTTCTGACCTAAAGCAGTTCTTTTGTGCAGATGAATGTAATTTCAATTCAGGGCAAATGAGGAATTTTTAAAGGTTCATTTTATTACCCTATTGTTGAACATCTAATTCTATAGATTCTTTTTCCACCTCTTCTAGACATGCTGAATGCTGGCGAAAAGAATTGCTTTCTGAATGTTACAACACTTGCAAATAAAGCCTGGGAAAGCCCTTTTAAACACTTAAACCCTGAGTTCATCTCATTGGTGGATTCCAGCAATTCTGTAACAAATAAACCCTTTGAAAAAGCTTTAAAAAATATACATATCTCAGGACGAGCAGTTAGCGTAATGGCTATGTCACTGGACTCTCATGTGGTTGACTGTGGTTTGAGACCCAGACCTGGTGGCTTAAACTCACGCTGTGCGCATGTGCGTGCATGCCCAAGATCCAATGGGTGATTTCTTGCTTTCTGTCTCTTTGTCTCTCTCTGTCTCTCTGGCGAGTGTACATGCTCTATGGCAAAAACCTCTCCAAAAAAACTAAAAAAACTCAACTTGCATATGATACATTCATTTTTAAATAGACCTTCTAATAGATATATAGTATATATTTTTTTCCTAATGATATAATTATTTATGTAGAAAATCCAATAGGTTATAGTATTTTTTATAATAATTATTAATTTAATTTAATTTATTATCATTATACTTTTAAAAATTTGACCGGAGAGAGACAGAGTAAAAGACAGAAAGCAGCTGCCAGGTCCAGGACTTGAACTGTGATTGAACATGTGGAAGTCCAGAGGCTTAACCATCATGCCACCTGCCGGCCCCTAGATTGTTGTATTTTACAAAAGGAAAGTAAGGTGGCATGGTGGTTAAGGTGACTGGATTCCATATGATCCACTGCACAGTTCAAGCCCTGGAGGCGGTGTCTTGAAAATACACCAGGAGAGCATTGTGTGTGTGTGTGTGTGTGTGTGTGTGTGTGTGTGTGTGTGCCAAAACTTTTGAGGAGAATGAAGGAGAAGCGATTGCAGCATGATCATCCCCTCTGAGGGAGATGCTTTTTCACTTTCCTCTTCTCTCTCTCTCTCTCTTTCTGTCTCTCTGTGGTGAGCCTACAGAAAAAAACATATAAAAGGAAAGTGAAGTGAGAAAATGCGCGATGGAGGTTTTTCGCTATTCTGGAAACAAAGGGTGTGTTCTTTGGCCCTCATGCCTTTCTTCCTCTGCATTTGCTATCGTCTTTCTCTACCGCGAAGTCTTTCCGCTAATGGAACTGGAACAGCTTCTTCGAATGCTGACTGCTCCCTCCTCTGCATATTCTCTTCGGTGCCTCTTTGTTCTTTTATTAGCTGATACTTCCTCTGATTTCAAGGGCACAGCCTTCTCTTTCATCCGATAAATTCTCAGAACCAGAAGAAACCATTCTTGAAATGTCTCTTGTGTTTTCTTGACGTAGGGCTGCTGCCCTATGACTTGAAGGTCCACAACGCCCTCGCCCCTCTCATTCCAAGTCAAGCTGACTTCTGGTCGTCAACCTAAATAACAACAGAGAGAAAGTCTTCAAGATCGCGAGTTTAATGGGAATGGCGAGCATTGCAGTGAGAAATATTTATGCCATAGTGAACTGTGGGAGTATTCAGGGAGGTGAAGGAAGACAAGCACTTTTCAAGTTAAAATGAGAAGGATTAGGGAACCAGCAGTTAGTGTAATGGCTATGTTGCTGGACTCCCACGTAGGAGGCTGTGGTTCGCGTCCCGGACCCGGTGGCTTAAAACTCACGCCGGGCGCGTGTGTGTGCGGGCCCAAGATCCCGAGAGGAGAACGGAGGACAAGGGATTGCGGCGTGACCATCCCCCCTGGGGGATGATTTCTCGCTTTCTGTCTCTATGTCTCTCTCTGTCTGTCTGGCGAGCGCACGTGCCCTATAGCAAAAACCTCTCCAAAAAAATAAAATATATATATATATATGATCATTAGAAAGTTAAGGGATTTTTCTCTCCAGTGCTTTTTTTTTCCACTGGTACTGCTAAAAGTTGCAATTTCAGTCTTCTATCAGCCACTAATTTAAGACAGCTATGCCTGGATTAAGCTGTTTTACAACACTTTATTTAAGGGTTCTGCTTTCACTCTTCAATAGACTTCCCGCATTTCTCACAGGCATCGTCACTCATTAGTTCATCTAGTTCTGAAGGGTGACTCGGTGTCATCTCGATCAGCCGACCATCTTCATAACAAGATTTGACAAGTCCTGGATTTTCTGCAAGAGCTTCATTCATTCCAGTGACTTCTCCTGACAGAGAAGAGAGGTCACTAGCAGCTTTTACACTTTCCAAAGCACCAAGCTCATCTTCTTTGTTCAGTTTTGTCCCAACTTCAGGCAGACTACAATAAACATCTCCCAAAGCTTCCTGTGCAAAATTGCTGATTCCCACTGTTCCAATACCGTTTTCTGTTGTTATCCATTCGTGTTTCTCCGTGAATTTATGCACCGACGGCAGAGCCGGTCCTGTGCACAGCGTCCAGACGGCGCCCACCGGCAGCTGGCAGGTCAGAGGCGGGCAGGGCGCCCAGGCGGCGAGCAGTCTGTAGGCCACTGCCCGGGCGCTCCATGCCGCTCGCAGCGCCATGTTCGCAGGGATGCACAGGGGAGTCTGAATTTTTTAAAGAGGTTTTTGCCTTAGGGCATGTGTGTTCACCGGGAAGAGTGAGGAAAGAGAGACAGAGAAAGAGAGAGAAAGGGAAAGTGAGGAATCTTTCACCAGAGGGATGACCATGCCGCAATCCCTTCTCTTCCATTCTCCTCTTGAAATTTTGGGTATGCCCGGATATGCGCCTGCTGTGAGTTTCAAGCTACCGGATGTGGGACTTGAATTGTGGTTGGCCATGCGGGAGTCCAGCATTGTAACTGCTAAGCCATCTGCTGGCACTACAGTATGGATTTTTAAGGCATGCATCATACAGTGTAAAAAAATCAAATCAAAGTTACATACTCATCTTCTTTCATATTAAACATCACATTGTGTTATGCACATTTGCTAACAATTCTACTAGTTTTTTTTTTAAATTTTTAGAGAGAGATTTTTGCTACAGGGTGCACGTGCTTACTGAAGAGACAGAGAGAAACAGAGACAGAAAGCGAGAAATCATCCCCTGAGGGATGGCCACTTTGTAGTCCCTTCTCCTTTATTCTCCTCTTGGGATTTTGGGCACTCACACATACACACCTGGTGTGAGTTTTAAGCTGCTGGGCCCAGGGCTTGAACCGTGGTCGACTACATGGGAGTCCAGCAATGTAACCATTATGCTATCTGCTGGACCCCTAGTTGTTTGTTTGTTTTTTTTTTTAAACAAACAGTAAATGGTCTGTATTTTTCCCACTGCTGAGGTACACCTCTTCCCTTATTTACATACTCTCTTGTGTCTGTCAGTTTCCTCATGAACCCAACATCCTCCACCACCCGGAGCAGATTCTGATATCCGCCATTTCTCTATTTCCATTTTTCAAAACTGACTTATTTCTAGAATCTAACAATAGCATTGAATGAGTGAATGAATTGGTGGGTTTCTTTTATATTTTTATATTTTATTAATTTTTTTACATTTAATCAAGTATATCTTTTTAAAAAGAATTATTTACTTAATTTTATTAATTATTATTATTATTATTACATTTGTTATAGGGTATGTGCACTCATCAGAGAGAAAGAGAGAGTGAGAAAGCAAGCTGCCAGATCTGGGACTCAAACTGTGGTTGTCCAAGTTGGAGTCCAGAGCCTTAACCACCATACCACCTACTTACCCTCTATCAGGTATATCTTTAGAATATTGAAAATGAATTTTTCTAGCATGAATACCCTGTATGTTGAGTCAAAGAAATTACCATACACTGTCACCAACAGATAATTTTCCATTTTTTTTTGGTCTGTTGAATGTTTTCCCCTTAATTGCCCACACCCCGCATTTTCTGCCCTCTTCCCATACTGTCTCTGGTATCCATAGTTACTTTCCATGCTTTTATGCTTTCCAATCTTTTAGTTTCTGCCATGTTTTCAAGTCCTTCCGTTTCCACCACAGAATGCAGACATTCGGTATAGATTACACGGGGGCATACAGTATTTGACTTTCATAGTCTGACTTATTTTGCTCCACATTGCATCTTCTAGGTTCCTTTCTTTTCATACATGGTGTCCAGGAGTCTCCTCTGGTTCAGCCTCACTCAGGGGTGAACCCACAACTGGTCGAAGGTTGTGTTTAAGTACCTGGAGTCAGTAAGCTACACCACTTGCTGACTGGTCCTTGTATGGTTTGGGGAATGCATTTAAAGATCAGATGGTGTGTAATTATATGCCAGATTTTGCTTTGCTTTTTGTGTACACAAGCCTTCCACTGAGCCAGGAACAAGGAGGTAGCTAAAGCCCTCTGCTCTTGTGCACATGTGCACAGACTTCTAGGTCCCCAAAGCCACACGGCAGCTTATCAGTTCCGATTCAGGTAGTTTGTCCTGAGACCTCCTGTGGAAACTGGCCAATCTGCTGTCCTGATGTTGTTTGCAGCTTTGCTGTGAGGTGGGCCTCCCTTAAGTTTGCCGTGGGAGATCACCAGTTTTTGACAATGTCCTTGGGCATGGGCTTTTCTTTCCTTGTGTGTTTGTTTTCTGTTTTTAAGTGTAGTTTATGGGGAAAAGAAACGTGCTCCATTTTCTGCCTCAAGGCTTCTCACCTATGGCTTATCCAGATAGTCCAGACAAGAGCGGGGAAAGTTTCCACATTGCCCTAGAACAAAATGCTTTTCATACCTAGTTCGACTCATGAAGTGGAGCCATTGTGACAAATAACATTACGTAACTTTGCATTTAAGTGTATTATGTGTGGGAAAAGTAACATGCCCAGTTTTTTGTTCGAAGGCTTTTTGTCTAAGGTTGGTTAATTGGCACTAGCCTAAAAGGGGAAGCTTCCAAGTTTGTTCAAGAAAAAAATCCCTTTATATATGTGATTTGCTACCAAAGCAGAGCCTGTGTGTGAAAGAACTTTGCATAATTCTATTTTTAACTATAGTTTAACTTTGACAGATTGTGCTTGCTGGAGAGAGTCAGAGAGGAGAGAGAGAGAGAGAGAGAGAGAGAGAGAGATCACCCTCTGAACCCCCGCCATGGGGAACGGTCATGCTGCAATCCATCCATCCCTTCTCCATCTCACCCTCCTTTCAGGATGTTGGGTGCACGTGTTCACCTGCCCAGTGTGTTTCTCAAGCCAGCGCTGGGGTTTGGAACTTGAATGCAGTCGACTGTGTGGGATCCAGCTGGCTTAACCACCATGCTACCAGCTGGCCCAGACAATTGCTTGTCAAGGTTTCCCTAAATCAAGTCATTTTTCCCTCCGGATGATTCTGCCGCCCTCAAGACTTAGACCTACTAGAAACTTTTGCTCCCAAGATACGGTGCAGGGAGGAAACTGTCCCAGGTTAAAAAGACACAGACTCCTAGTTTTCTGAATTCAATACATTTTGAAAAGGTACTGTTGGATTCACATAGACCAAAAGTCAATTTCCAGAGTCATAACTGGTTTATTTTGTCAGTTTCATCCTCATTTCTTTTTTTGGAGACAGGATACCAAGGTCCTTACTCTGCTGCTCTGTAAATCCTGTATACTGTCTGGCCTTTTTCCTTTTTTTTTTTTTTTTTAAAGGCCCTTTAGTGTTAGCATGAGTTATCTTGTTTGTTTATTGATTGAATGATTGATTGATTTTTCAGAATGGGAGCGTTATCTTGTTTGAATCTCATAAGAAAACTGTGGGATACAAATTATTGCTATTTTAATTTGATAGATGAGAAGAAAGAGCCAGAGTAGTTAAGATCTAAGGGCCACGAGGCCAGCAGGTGGCATGGTGGTTAATGTACTCGACTCTCACATGGCCAGCCATGGTTTGAGTCCCAGACCTGGTGGCTTGCTTTCTCACTTTCCCTTTCTCTCTCTGGTGAAACTATTAATAATAATAAAATTTTTTAAAATCTAGAAGCTAGACATTGGCACAGCAATAACACAGTGCTCTGCAAGGCTGATCTTAGGGGAAGGTTCGAGGTTCACAACTTCCTGAACACAGCAGGGAGGCATATGCCTATGATGTAGTCTTAGTGGGGCTGGGGTGAGTCACAATGTGGGGACCCTGTTGTGAGTACCTATCTTTCTTTCTCATTCTATGTTGCTCAAGAAAAAAGAAATGGGTGGACTTTAAAAAAAAATGTTTTTCAGGCCAGCAGGTGGCATGGTGGTTAAGGTGCTGGATTTCTACAGGGCCAACCATAGTTCGAGTCTCTGACCTGGCAGCTTGGAAATCACAACAAATAAGTAGATAAATAAATAAGTAAATAAGTAAATAAATGTTAAAAAAATCTTTTCCCAAGATCACCATGATTTAGTGACTGAATCAGGCCTGGATTCCAAAGGCTCTTAATCAGGCTGTTAAAACAGCATCTCAGGGGCCCAATTGCATAACAAGTAATAGGGAGAAATTGCTAACCATGCCAGTGGAAAAGAAACCATGTTGATCTGTGTTAAGGCAGTTTTAAGAAGGAAAAACAATCTTCGGTTTTTTTGTTTGCTAGTTTTTAAGAGAGATATTTTCTATAGGGTGTATGTACTCACTGGGGAGACAGACAGAACATTAGAAATCACCACCGTCCCCCAATTGGGGATGGCCACACCACAATTCCTTCTCCTCCATTCTCCTCTCAGGATTTTGGGCACTCACGCACATGTGCCTGGTGTGTTTTAAGTCACTGGGTTCCAGGCTTGAACTGTGGTTGACTATGTGGGAGTCCAATGACATAACCACTATGCTATTTGCTGGTCCCTGAAATAAAATGTACATGCTGTGCAATTCACTGATTTTAAGCATATGAATTTAATATGCCCCTGTAGAGAGTGGCCAATCTGAATAAACATGGTGACCTTTTAGACACATGTAGAAACGTGGCTTTATGGACAGTAAATTTTAAAGTCACATTAACATGTGACTATGCTAACTGTCACTGTTTTGAAACTCCAAGGCAGTATCAGTTAAAGGAAGTCACGTGTGTTAATTAAAATTGGCCTGATAAGATTAGAGAAAACTTACATAGAACTATATGGCATCGGGTGTCTTTGCATCTTTAGTCAATTAATATCTAAAAACAACTGGTTCTGTATTTCACTTTTTCTTTTCCCCTTTTTTGCCCTTTAAAAGAATAAACCTGAAAAAAAAAAAAAAAGAATAAACCTGGAACTGGCTTAGGGTTGCAGCTTTCTCTATCAGAGGAGTTGGACCACCTGATTTCCGCTTTAATCCACATGTATGTGTTTATTTTTATGTTTATTTTAAATCCATGGCCACCTCCCCTCAGACCACGCATTCAGTCATTCAGGTCATGACTGAACATGGGGCCTGAGTATGGGGGAACTACAAAGAATCAGGCGAGTAGACACTCCTTGAGTCTGGCCAGAGATGAGAGAGTAAGTAAGAAACTAATAGAGTAAAATAAATAAATAGAATAAAATTTTAAGAAAAAGTAAAATAAAAAATAGATTAAGAAAAAGATTAGATTCATTTAGAGTTGGGTGTAAAACATGGGGACACAATTGTCTAAAGAGAGAGAGATGTATGTCTATGTGTTGTCTTGTATGTTGAAAGCTAGGGGCGGTAAAATTAGTATCAAGCAGTGACATTATTTCCTAGACTTTGTACAGAACATGCCCCATGTTGGGTACTACCGGCTGTGACCCGCACAGCTGTGACCTCCACAGCTGTGACCTGCATGACTGAATGCATGGTCTGGGGTGGGGTGCAGCCATGGATTAAAAATAAACATAAACATTAAAATTTTAATAAACATAAACATTTAAATCACCCTCCAGAAGGGATGGCCACACTGCAATCCCTTCTCCTCCATTCTCCTCTTGGGATCTTGGGCACACATGCACACATGCCTGGCATTGAGTTTAAGCCACTGGGTCCAGGACTTGAACCACAGTCAACTATGTGAAAGTCCAGTGACAGAGCCATTACAATAACTGCTGGTCCCTATTTTTTTTTTTTAACTTCAATTTCTTTTATACATTCATGTCACTTAGCTTGCAAAGTGAATATTCCAACGTGTATACATTTCTCACCAGTCCAGTGGAGAATACTATACACATTGTCTTCAATAGATAATAACCCATTTTTTTGTCCCATAAATGTCTTGCTTCTCTATTTTTTTCCTTAATGTCCTTTCTCAGACTCACCTCTTTCGCCTGCTCTCTTCCCACACTGTATCTAGTATTTATAACCATTTTCTATGTTTTTATATCCTCTAGTCATTTAGTTTCAGCTATAGAGTGCAGATGGGGTTTATATTAAGTGGAGACATACAATATCTCTCCTTCATAGCCTGGCTTGCTTCACTCAGCAGTAAATCTTCCATATTCGTGCACTTTCTATCAAATGCCAGGGTCCTTCTGGTTTGTGGGGTTTTTGTTTGTTTGTTTGTTTGTTTGTTGCTGAATAGTATTCTATAGAGTATATGTGCTACACTTTTTCAATCCATTATACTCATGGACTTTTGGGTTGGTTCCATGTCTTAGCAATTGTGAATAATTCCACAATGAACAAAGATGTGCAAGCACTTTTCCAACTAAACATTCTCCTGTCCTTTAGGTAGATAGCTAGGAGTGGGATTGCTGGATCATACGGTGGTTCTATTTGTAGATTTTTGAGGAAACAAGCACATTTCCGACTAAGGATTCTTCTGTCCTTTGGGTAGATAGTAAGGAGTGGGATTGCTGGATCACATGGTAGTTCTATTTGTAGATCTTTGAGGAATCTCCATATTGTTCTTCAAAGGGGCTGGACCAATTTGCATTTCCACCAGCAGCTGCCTTTCACCACATTCCCCTCACCCCCAGCACTTATCTTTTCTTTTCTTTTTTTCCTTTTTTTGAGAGGTTTATGCTATAGGGCGCGTGTGCTCACCAGACAGACAGAGAGCGACAGAGAGACAGAAAGTGAGAAATCACCCCCCAGGGGGGATGGCCACGCCGCAATCCCTTCTCCTCCATTCTCCTCTCAGGATCTTGGGCACGCACGCACATGTGCCCGACATGAGTTTAAGCTACAGGGTCTGGGACTCGAACTGCATCAACTATATGGGAGTCCAGCGACATAGCCATTACGCCAAATGCTGGTCCCAATGAAATTGTTTTATAAGTTTATTTTTCAGGTAGTTTGTTGTTAGTGTATAGAAATGCAACTGATTTTTGTATGTTGATTTTTTTCCTGCAACTGTGTTGATGTGTTAGTTCTAACACTGGTGAAAGCTGAAATGTTTTCTGCATGATGATGACATCTTACGATCATGACATCTATCCAGAGACAGATTTCTTCCTTTCTATTCTTGATTTCATTTATATCTGCTCTGATCTTTGTTATATCCTTCTTTTTATTACATTTAGAATTTGTTTATTCTTCTTTTTGTAGTTCTTTGGAGTGTAAAGTTAGACTGTTTGTTTGAGATTGTTCTTTTTTCTTAATGTAGGTATTTATTGCTATAAATGTCTCTCTTACAGCAAGTTTGGTGCATCCCTCAAATTTTGGTAATAGTGTTTCCATTTTTGTTTTCTCAAGGCATTTTAAAATTTCTCTTTTGAGTGTTATTTAATTTCCACCTATTCATGAACTTTCTATTTTCCTTCCTTTATTAGACTACTAGCTAAGGAAGCCAGATTATACATTGCCAACCACAGTTAAAATCTTGGTTCGAAAATCATGTATACCAAATCCCAGCAGATGGAGAAATGGAAGAGAAAGGATTTTGGCATGACCATGCCCCATTGAGGGGAGATTTCTCCCTCCTCTCTCTGAAGACAGTGAATGCACATACCCCTGGCAATTAACAGGGACAAGAAAGGAATTAACTTAAAAATAAATAATACAAAGATCAATTTAGAAAGTATGGTCATCTTTACAATGTTAGATCTCTGGATCTATAAACACACACTTTGTTTCCATTTATGTAGATCTTTCATTTCATTCCACAAAGTTTTCTACACATCAAGCAGGTATATTTTATGTATACAAATTACATTTTAATAAAGCTCTTAAAAAAAAGGAGAAGGAATTTTTTTCTAATACCCACTCATGGTCTATGGCATGGAACATTATTCAGCTCAGCAGAAGAGATGACCACTGAGTTTTTCCTCTTCCAGGAGGTGACATATTCTTGTTACTAATCAGAAAGTTCTAGATATTTCTCTAGGGATTAATCTATTCCTTAATCACCCCCTAGCACCAACCTCATAAAATCTTTAAAAGTTTCTTTTTTTATTTTTTTAGGAAGATTTTTGCTATAGGGCCTGTGTGCTCACTGGAGAGACACAGACAGAAAGTGAAGGGATCAGCAGATGGTGTAAGTGTTATGTCACTGGTCTCCCACATAGTCAACCATGGTTTGAGTCCTGGACTCGGTGACTTAAAACTTATACTGGGTGCATGTGCACATATGCCCAAAATCCCAATAGGAGAATGGAGGAGAAGAGATTGTGGCAACTCTCAGAGGGTGATTTTTCGCTTACTGTCTCTCTCTCTCTTGTGAGTACATGTTCCCTACAGCAAAATCATCTCAAAAAAACCTTCTTATTCACCTTTAATGGTTGTACATCTCTATAGGGTATAATATGGCTTTCGAAGTATGCATGCAGTACCAGACAATCATATAAAGGATATTAACATATACATAATTTTATCAGAGAATTTTTAATCCTTATGTCTATTAATTATTTCTTCCCTGAGCTCCTCCCACCCACTTCTGCTATCCACCCCATCCATACACTCTGATCTCTAGACTTACCCTCCCTCCTATTATAATTTCGGATATTTCAACCTCTGCCATAAAGTGCAATTATTAGGTACATATTGAGTGAGGGCATACGGTGTCTTTAATAGCCTGATTTACTCGGCTTAGCATTGCATCTTATACATCCATGCATTCGGTATCATATTTGACAGGGCCTCATTATTCCTGATGGCTGACTGATTTTTTTTTTTACATTTTTTTCTTTATTTATTTACATTCATTCACTGTACATCATTATAGCATACAAAATGAGATTTTTCCATTGAGAATACACTGTATATTGGCTCAATCAAGCACATCAACATATGTGTTATTGTCAACAAATCATTTTCCATTTCTTGTTTTCTGTATATTTTGCCTTTTTCCCCATTCTTGATTCCCTATCTCACCCTCTGCCATCTCCCACCCTCCTCCCACACTGTGTCTGGTATCTATTGGTGCTTTCTATGCCTCCCCCATTTTATTGTTTCACTAAATATCTTAATAAATCTAAATATTTTCAATAGCAAGCACAGCTGATATGTACATATCCATGAACACAAGACTGACTTTAGGCATAAACCTCAGTGAATAGAATGAACATACTGTAAAGTAGCACCTAACTAGGGCTATATAGCTTAACTGCAGTCATCAAATAAGTATTTTTAATGCTTTTTTTTCTTCTGAAATTTTTT
>NW_006159526.1:1508365-1509938 GCF_000334495.1 Tupaia belangeri chinensis | reverse complement strand
AACAGACAAGAAACAGTGAAAAAGAAGAGAAAAACTTTTAAATAAATCTAAAAAGAAAAATTAATATTAAAAAAATTTCAATAAAACTCAAAAATTAGAAAACTGCGCGGCGTGCTAGCACGCCGCGCGAAATGGCTAGATCGCAGGAGCCATGGAGCTGTCTGTCTCTTGAAGAAGGGCTGTTCTGGGAGGAGGAGAGGGGATTATTAACAAGATAAAGGGCTAGGTAGGAGGGGCCAAAGGGCCCTGTAAAATGCCTCACCTTAAAAAAATTCTAAATACTAAAAAATTTAAAAAAAGAGAGAGAGAGAGAGAGAGAGAGAGAGAGGACAGAGATAGACGTAGAGAGAGACCAATGCTTTTCCCAAGAATATAACTGGAGCTTCATATTCCAGGTGGGCATCTATGACGCCAATCTGTGGGATAGGTACTTCATTCTCCTATCCATTTATGCGGTAGTTTTCATGTTGATTTTTCATAGTGTACGTGTGCCACACTTTTCAATCCAGTCATCAGTTCTTGGGCACTAAAGTTGATTCTATGTCTTACCAATTATAAATAATGCTTCAATAAACAAGAATGTGCAAGTGTCTTTCACTATTTTCTTATACTTTGGTTAAATATCAAATAATGAGATTATTGCTGACTGCATGAATTTTCATGATTAGACTTTTCATCTAACTGAGAGCAATTATTATTAGAATAGGAAGGCTTCCCAAGACATTTCCAATGACAAACTTTCTTTCTTTTTTTTTTTTTTTTCCCGGGGGGTTTTTGCTTTAGGGAAAGGGTTAGGGTTTTCCAGAGAGGTTTTTGCTATAGGGCGCATGCGCTCGCCAGAAAGACAGAGAGAAACAGAGAGACAGAAAGCCAGAAATCACCCCCCAGGGGCGGTGGTCACATCGCAATCCCTTTTCCTCCATTCTCCTCCCGGGATCTTGGGCATGCACGCACACGTGCCCAGCATGAGTTTAAGTCGCCGGGTCCGGGACTTGAACTGCAGTTGACTACATGGGAGTCCAGCAACATAGCCATTACGCTAACTGCTGGTCCCCGCCCCCTTTTTTTCATGACAGTCTTTTACTTTTAAATGATATCAGTACACCAAGTAATAACACGTAACAAGTTTGTGAATTTTATCATCTACTATTTGATTAAAAACAAAAGGCAGCCCAAACGGTTACACTAGTAGTCTCTGTTCTATCCTTTAGCTGGAAAGGACTACTTTAAGGCTGGCTGCTGCTTCACCCCAGGTTACAAGTAACTACTCACTACTTTTCCATAGATAAAGCCCCTGACCTTCAAGAAAGCACTAGGGAAAAAATATATTTAATCCCTTTCTTTTTTCAAAGAATTTCCTTTTTCACTAGATCTAAAACAAAGTTAACATTGAGATACGTGTTGCTTGAGCTAAAGGCATAGGAAAACAACATACACCCATTACATTTCTAAGAAATATGAGGTAAAAAGATGAATTCTTTGGATAATATCTAAGTCTGTACAAAGAGGCTAGATTTGCTACTCTGCAAAAAGTGAAAGGACCTGCTGTATAATATACAGAAATAATTCAATG
>NW_006159526.1:1492738-1508188 GCF_000334495.1 Tupaia belangeri chinensis | reverse complement strand
CAGCGTTACCTAGCTAGGGTGCCCCTTGGGTCGGCTGACCCACGGCCCATGACCTGCGCCTGCTCACAGAGACGGCAACACGTGCAATGACAAACTTTCAATGAGCAGGTCTAATGATGCAGACGTGTCGGGCTAAAGCAGTTTGTATTAAGAGAGAATAACAAAGTTCCATTGTGTGTGGATCCCTAGTAGGTGACTCTGTAAATAGATTGTTTTAAAGGTAAGAGATAATTCATATGTCTTTAAATTTGCCCTTTCCATATGTCCAGCTGAGTGGATGTTATTCTATACACAGAGTTGTGCAACCATCACAACTGTTCTAATGCTGGAATAATTCACCAGCTCAATAAGAAATCTACACCCATTAGCAGTCAATTTGCATTTCCTTCTAATTCCATAGTAACACAGAGTTTTCCTTTTATCTCTATGGACTTGCCGTGAACATTAAATGCTAGTCAATGTACTACCTGGGAAGTAAACTTAAATGTCATGCTCTTGGGCTTAGGAGTACACAAGCTCTATGCACATGAAGTTGACTCCTATCATGTTGGAAGTTCATGATGTAAGAGGAAGGGCTATATAAAAAGTCAATAAAGGATGATATTTGTCATTTCTAGGACAACAAGCTGCAATTGCATCGTCTTTGGGAATCTTGTGATTTGGGCCTGTATCTCTATATTTCTACAACTGCACCGTGTGAATGGAGGTGAGAGCAGAGAAATGGGTAGGGGTAGTGTGAGAGAACTTGCACCAAACAAAATGTACTAGATATTAGAAATATATATATACTAGTAATGGCTGGCTGAGCCAGCTGTTACACATTGGTTAAGCTGTAGGCATTGAAACCAAAATCACATATGGCTGACTGTGGTTCAAACCCTGGTCCTGGAATCTTGAGCATCACTCCAGGGGGCATGGGTGCGTGTGCTCAAAATCCTGAAAACACAGAGAAATGGGGAGAAAGAGGAATTCAGCATGTCCGTGATTGCTTGGGGTGTGCTTTCCCTCTAACCAGCTCACTGGTGAATGTGCATGCCTTCTGGAAATAAAGAAATGAATATTTTAAAACTAAAAAATATAACTGCCATTTCTTGAGTCTGACAGACTATCAGGAGCTTTTGTACTGCATACATTAATGAAAAGCAGTTAGAAATTTGCATCTAGTGCAGGGAACTTTCAAGCCAGTCTGTTGAGGGAAGCAGTTACATCATACTGACCTTGCCCTCCCTCCCTGGTGCTTAGTAGAGGGTTGAGTACTCAGAAGCCCTGGTGGATGATGGGCCAGATAGAATGGGAATCTTCCCATAGGTACTGAAGGGATCATGCAGGGCCAGTGATGAGAATGATCATTTTTTTATTTTTCAGACAAGCAATGTGTTTACCCTTTCAAATATGGAAAACAAAAGTATTTTAATTGCACTTCCCTAGGTTCCTTCTTCAGTTGATGTTCTCTAACTGCAGAATATTTAGGAGAGTGGCAATACTGCACTATGGATGGTGAGTGTGCAGCTTTTCCTCATGGAAGGAGCGTGTGGCTTCCCAGGGAACGGGGATCTTCAGTGACTGCTCCCTAATGGGGAGCCTTAGGAGGAGCCATTTCCTCATCCTGTGCTGTGTGTTCCACTCATGCCTGGGTTTCTTTGACAAGCTGAAAAATCCTCTTGGCATGATGAACTGTCTCCCCATTCCTTCTGTTTTTCAGGCTGCGCCTGCTGTGTCTACCCCTTTTATCTTTGAAGGCAAGAAATGCTATGCATGCATGACAGATGGGAGCAGTATTCTGAAGTCTTGGTGCTCACTCTCTCCAAACTATGACAAAGATAAAGTTTGGAAGTATTGCTTCTAGTAAAAGTTGAGTGTCTCAGGAAGGATGAGAAAAGAGTGGGCTGAGGATGGGAAGGATGGGCCTGGAGAAGGAGATGGAATTGAAGGGCAGAGAGGGAGTGAGTTGGAGAGAGGAGATAGGTGGGAGCTGGGATGAGATAAAAGGGGCAGGAGGAAGAGTGAGCAGCAGAGACAGGAAAGGAGAGAGACAGGGAAGGGGAAGGTGCAAGAGAGTGAGAGACAGTCAAATGGTAAGAGATAGAGAGAGGAGAGTGAGCAGAGTAAGAAGAAATAGAGAAGGAAGGATAGGAGCTGGAAGTCAGAGTAGGTAGAGGAAGATGAGTGGCAGGAGAAGGGAGGGTGACAGTAAACTTTGTGGCAGGGGGGTGTGATGGGAAAAGAGAATTCAGCACACAGTCATTTGACCAAGTGCAAGAGCAGGAGCGGAGATGGGGAAGAGGGGAAGGGAGGCTGAGGGGGAGGGAAATAGAACTTTGCACTCTGTGAGACTGATTGGAAACCTGAATAGAAGTCACTGACATGACACCGAGACCATGTTCAATTCCTGTGCAGTGCGTGTGCCTTGATCGTGGGAGTGTCCAACCACGGGAATCCCGTGTGAGGGCTATCAAGAAATCTCAAGCAAGAAAGTGATGCTCTGAGTGACTGAAGTGAATTCCTTTCCCTGGCAGCCCAGCGTGTTCCCGCTGTTCGCAGGGCCATTCAATAAACCACTGTTTCTGCAGCTGCCATCTTGTTTTCCCTTCACAACAGGCGCCATCTTTCAAATGGGAGGGCCTCATTGTGCCATGTTGATCCCATTAGCTCTTCATTTCTTGCCTTCTCATCCAGACCCTGATAGAATGACATGCTCAGAATTATTTTAACCTAGTGCTCAATTAAAAGAGAAGCATGGGCCAGCCTTGTGGCCTAGTGGTTAAGTGAGCTGAATCCCAAGTGGAGAAGTATTGTTCAAATCTTAGCCCTGGCACTTGAAAAACCCTCATGGTTGCATGTGCATGAATGTCCAAAATTGCAAATGGATAGAGAAATGGACAGAGATTGCAGCAGGAACATATTCCCTTGAGGAGTGCTCTTTCTCTCTTTCTATTTCCTTTGTCTTTATGTGAATTAAACATGCTTTCAGTCAATTTCAAAAAAGAAGTGAATAAACATAAAAATAATGATGAAAAGATCAATTTGGAAAGTATGGCCATCTTTATAATAGTAGGTCTTCTGATCTATGAGCATAGGAAGTCTTTCTATTTGTTCAGGTATTTAAAATTATTCTTTTATTTTCTTATACTTTTTTTCACATTTAATCACTTAAATATTTTTTTTTTCTTTTGAGAGACAGATTTTTGCTATAGGATGCATGCACTCACCAGAGAAACAAAAAACAAACAAACAAACAAACAAACACCCCAAAAACCAAAAACCAAAAAACCCCCAGAGAGACAGAAAGTAAGAAATCACTCCCTGGGAGAATAGCTATGCTGCAAATCCTTCACCTCTGTTCTCTTGGGATCTTGGGCACACACACACACACATACCTGGCATGAGGGTTTTTGTTTGTTTGTTTGTTTGTTTGTTTTGAGAGGTTTTTGCTATAGGGTGCATGCACTCACCAGAAAGACAGAGAGAGACAGAGAGACAGAAAGAGAGAAATCACCCTCCAGGGGAATGGCCACGTTGCAATCCCTTCTCCTCCATTCTCCTCTCGGGATCTTGGGCACGCACGCACATGCGCCTGGCATGAGTTTAAGTCACCAGGTCTGGGACTTGAACCACAGTCGACATAAGAGTCCAGCGACATAGCCATTATGCCAACAGTTGGTCCCTCCTGGCATGAGTTTTAAGCCACCAGGTCCTGGACATGAACCGTGGTCGACTATGTGGGAGTCCAGTGACATAACCATTATGCCATCTGTTGGTCTCTCAATCACTTATATCTTTACAGCATACAGAATGAATTATTTCAGCATGAATATATTGTGTATTAGTCTATTTAGACATTTAACTATATACATTACCATCAACAGATAATTTTCCATTTTTTCTTTTAATTTATTTTAAACCTTTAATCACTATACATCACTTAGCTTATAAATTGAATTTACCCCACATGGATACACTTCACACCAGTGCAGTCGAGGATACCAAACACATTATCATCAACAGATATCATTCCATGTCTGTGTCCCATAAATGTTTTGTCTCTCTACTTTCCTTCTTAATTTCTTCCTTACACTCTCCCCCTTACATTCTCCCCCTTCTCCGGCCCTCTTCCCACATTGTCTTCTGTATCCACAATCATTTTCAATGCTTCTATGTCCTCTAATCTTTCACTTTCCGCCATAGAGTGCAGACAGTCGGTATATATATATATATACACTTTATTGATTCAGAAAAGATCTTAGTTAATCTAAATACTTTCAATAGCAAGTGCAGCTGATATATACATATCTATGAACACATGTCTGACTTTAGGCATAAAACTCAGGGAGTAGAATGAACATACTATAAAGTAGCATCTAGCTGAGGCTGTATAGCTTACTGTGGTCATTCAATAGGTATTTTTCAATGTATTTTTTTTTTAATGTCAAGAAAAGTAGCTTTAGCTTTAATAAATAAAAAGTTTTAAATGTTAGGAAAAATGTGCTTAAAACTTAAAGCCAGGAAAAAGGTTAGGATTCTATCAAAACAGTAGGTAGATGAACCTATCAACAGCTCAAGAGAAGACAAAAATCTTTACATCTGGAGGCATAGAAGAAAATCAGTAATGTTTTAGTTTTTCACTTAAAATTTTCGATGTATTTCCCCATTCTGTCCTTGCTTATATTGTTTCCAATAAGAGGTCTGATGTTAGCCTGATGGGATATCGTTTGTGAGTAACTTGAGGTTTCTCTCTTTTGCCAGTTTTAGTATCTTATCTTTGTGGCTTTGGTCAATTTGGCTATGATATAACCTTGGAGAAGATTTTCTTGATTCTATGTGGGGTCCTTTGTATTTCTTGGGTCTGGATATTTGAAGCCTCTCTAGGTTTGGAAAGTTTTCTTCCAGGATTTTGTGGAATAGATTATCAATGCCCTTATTAGTTTCTTCACCTTCTGAATGTTTGGCCATTTAATGGTATCTAATATTTCTTGTACATTACTCTCATTTTGGGAGGTATTTTCTCAGTCTTTTTCATAAATTTTTCTAGGTCAGAGGTTCTATCTTCTACATCTGAGATTTGATCTTCTGCATGATCTAATTTGCTTTTAATACTTTCAAGGGAGATTTTGATTTTCTGTATTACAGCCTTCATCTCTAACAATTCCATTTGATTCTTTTTTATGGTGCAAATCTCCTCTTTCAGATGGTGCGAGAACTTCCTCACTTCTTGGAACTCATTATCTCTTTTCTCTTGCATCTTCTGGAGTTTGTTGTCTCACTTCTCTTGCATCTCTGTTAGTTTTGTCACTATGAATATTCTGTATTTTTTATCTGACCTTTCCACAAGTTCCATTGTATTGTCTGTGGATGATGAGGGGTTATTCTTTTTCCTTAGGGGAGACATATTTTCTTGGTTTCTCATTATTTCTTGTGCCTCTGTGGTGGTTTCTGGTCATCTGATGGGTTATATGTTTCTTCCGAATTTCTTAGAGTTAAATCTGAGCGTTCAGAGGCATGCAGGAGGAAGTGATCTGCAATCTGCCTGCAGTTCCAGTTCCCTGAAGCTCACTATGTAACCTGCTCTTTAGTCACTGGGACTGGATATTACAAAAGCCTCCCAGTTTCTAGAGAACAGGTGAACCTGGGCTGAGCTTCTGGGTTTCAACTGAGAGTTCAGAGGCATGTGGGAGGAGATGAATCATGCTCTCCCTACATCTCTGTCTTTTTCCTTGTTGCTCACTCTGCGATCTTTCTCTTCTGACTTTTAGTCATTTGGTGGTGTATTTACTTTTGGCTAATTGTTGGAGATGGTTTCTGCAACTGTAAGCTTGTGTGCTTCCCTTTACTGTGAGGTCCTTCTGTGCCTATTTCTCTCCTTTACTGTGTTTTGCAATGTGGTATGCATAGAAAGGTTTGAGTTAAGATTTAGGAAGAGGAATTTCTCCCTTCGTGCAGCAGGTCCAGTGGGAATTGAGGATCTATCCCACCATAAAAGTATTCAGATGTTTGGCTACTGTGCACCTAGACCTGTCTAGACAGTGTATGGAGGCTGAGCAGAAAAGTGAGAAAGGCAAAATATAAAGGAAAAGGAAAAGAGAACAAAGGAGAAAAAAGAAGACAAAAACATGAAAATGAAGCCACTCACAGCTCAAATGTAAATGGCTTCTGAAAGGGCCTGTGATTTACCTGTCCTATGTGGAAGGGGGAAAAGGTGAGAATTAGCAAGATAAAAGAGAGGTCAGAGAGTGAAGAAGGACTTTACTTTAAAAATTAAAAAATAAATTAAAGAGAGAGAATAAGAGAGTGCCCTATCTGTCTAGATCTTGGGATCTGGAGGGTGAAGTTAGAACAGAAAATCTTCAGTTCCCCTAGTCCCTGAAAAGGGCTGCTCACAGCTCAGATGCAGATGGCTTCTAGAAGGGTCTGTGATTTGCTTGTCTTGTTTAGGGGCCACTCACAGCTCAAATGTAGATGGCTTCTCTAATTTCCCATTTTTGAGTCTGTTAAATATTCTGCTTTTCCCCTCACATTGATTTCCTCTCTCCCACCTACACCCTTTCCACACTGTTGTCAGTATCCACAGTTGTTCTCCTTGCTTTTTATAACTTCCAGTCTTTCAGTTTCTTCCATAGAGTGCACACATTCAGTATGTATTAAGTGGTGACATACAATGCCTCTCTTTCATTGTCTGGTTTGCTTCACTTAGCATTGAGTCTTCCATATACAGCCACTTTCTATGAAATACAAGGGTCTCATTTGTTTTTATGACTGAGTAGTATTCCATAGTGTATATGTGCCACGCTTTTTCAGTCCATTCATCTGTCTTTGGATATTTGGGTTGATTCCATGTCTTCACACTTGTGAATAATGTTGCAATAAAATGGATGTGCAAGTGTTTTTCCAACTGTGTGTATTCCTATCCTTTGGGCAGATACACAGGCATGAAATTACTTAATCATATGATAGTTCTATTTGTAGGTCTTTGGTAATGTCCATATTGTTCTCCACAGTAGCTATACTAATTTACATTCTCACCAACAGTGTAGGAGAGTTCCCTTTTCAACACAGCCTTGGCAGACTTATTATTCTTTACTTTAAAAAATCTTAGCCATTCTGACTGGGGTTACATGGTACCTCATTGTGATTTTGATTTGCATCTTCCTTATGGTAAGGGATATTTAGCATTTTTTTCATGTGCTTTTTGTCTGTTTCTATGTTTCCCTTGCAGAGTTCAACAATGTTTCCTACACATCAAACAGATATGTTTTACAATATACATATTTTCCCTTGATAAAGCTTTTTTGGAAAAAAAAGAGAGGGAATCATTTTAAATACTCGTTTAACCTCATGGCCTGAAATAGTATTCACATCAGCAGGAGAGGTGACCCCTAAGCGTTACTCTTCTAGGGAAGGAAATATTCTTGATAATAATTGAATAATCCTAGGCACCTCCCTAGAGATTAATTTATATCCAAATCATCTCCTAGCACCAATTTTATGAACTTTTATGATTAGATTTTTCATCTCATTGAGACGGATTATTGTTAGAAGTGGAAGGCTTTGGGACCAGCAGTTAGCGTAATGGCTATGACCTGAAGCACTGTTCTGGAAACCACATGGCCAACTGTAGGTTTGGACTCCTGGGTTGACTTGGAAACATGTCAGGTATGTGCAGACTACATGTGAATATAATAAATGTTCAAACCTCGGGAACCAGCAGTTAGCATAATGGCTGTGTTGCTGAACTCCCACGTAGTCAACTGCAGTTCGAGTCCCGGACCCAGTGGCTTAAAACTCAGGCCGGGCGTGTGTGCGTGCATGCCCAAGATCCCGAGAGGAGAATGGAGGAGAAGGGATTGCAGTGTGGCCATCCCCCCTGGGGGGTGATTTCTTGCCTTCTATCTCTCTCTCTGTCTGGCGAGCTCTTCAAACAAACAAACAAACAAACAAACAAATAAAAGAACTGGAAGGGTTTGTTGGTGATTCCAGTGAAAAATTTTCAGTGAGAGTGTCAAATGGTATCACACGGAAGTGGTTTCTGAAGAGACGAGAATAACACATCCCATTGTGTGTACATTACTAGTAGGTGATTGTATACACATGGTTTCCCATCTGCTCCAGAGTTTTGCAGGCCACAGTTCAAGATCAGGCTGTGACTCAAAGCCAGCAACAAACATCAACTCATAGAAGAAGGAGCTTGGTTTCCTTTCCTTCTGCATCCCTGCCAGCCAGCATAGCCTGGCTCATAGTAGGAGCTCAATAAACACTAGTAGGAGGAGAAAAACCGCAATAGATTGTATTAAAAAATGATAGATAATTCGTAGGCCATAACTGTTGCCCTATTAAAATTTTCAGCTTGGTGGATTTTACTCTATACACATAGTTATGCATCATCAGAACTATCTAAGACCAGAGTAATTCATCTTCTCTCTTCCTACCCCCCCAAAACAAACAAACAAACAAAAACCTATGCCATTGGCAGTTACTCTCCATTGTCTTCCAACTCCATGGCAACAACAAGCCTACCTTTCATCTCTGTGGATTTGCCTATACTGCGCATTTCATAGAAGTGGATCTTTCTTGTTCTGGGGCCCCATTTAAAAAGAAAAAAAGAAGTGGCTCTTACAGTATGTGGTCTTTTGTGACTGGCATCATCTTTTAGTTTAATGTGTTCAAAGTTCATCCAAGATATGGCATGTATTGGAAATTTATTCTTTTAATGACTGAATGATATTCCACCATGTGATTATAGCACATTTTGTTCTTACATACATCAGTGGGTACACATGGAGTTTTATTAGTGATCTATTTCCACTGTAACAAATGACAAGAAGTTACCAGCTTAGTGGTTTACCAAAATCTAAAATTTGTTCTCCTACAGTGATGGAATGCAGAGTCCAGATCAATGTCAGTGTCTATAGTCACAGCATTGGCAAGTTGAGTCTTGGAAGTTCTAGAGGAGAATCTGTCCCCTTTGTATTTCCAGGGTCCAATGGAGAATTCCTTGCATTTCAGCTCATGGCCCCTCTCCCATTTCCAAAGCCCATGGCCTGTAGCATCTTCCAATCTCTCTGAGCTTTTGGCACCACATTCCCTTCTCAGAGTAGCTGGTATCTCTCTTTGCCTCCCTGTCATAGGACATCCATGACTCCCTCTTAGGGTCACTTGCATAATAAAGGAAAATCTCCCTTCTCAAAATCCTTAATTTGATCCTGTCTGCAAAGTCTCTTTTTTCAGGGAACATAAAATAGTCACACATCCACAACTTAGAGTATGGACATTTTTAGGAGCCATGTATTATAATTATAATACATAATTATATAAGAGCATCCCACTTTCCACTTTTGTGCTAAGTTTCCCGATGTGGCTATGAAGATTTATGTGCAAGTTTTTGTGTGGACATATTTTTAGTCCCCTTGGTAATATGCCTGAGGGGAAATCTCCAGAAAGTATTGTAACTAGATGTTGAACACTTGGAAGAAGTGCCAAATTGTTTACCCAGTGACACCAGCAATGTATGAGGATTCCAGATTCTCCACATTCTTGCTATCAATTGTTGCCATTTGTCTTTTGGGGTCTAGCCATCTTAGTCGATTTGAAGGGGTGTCTCCTTCTAAACTGATCTACATTTCTCTAATGATTAACACTATGGAGCATGTTTTCATGTGCTCATTGACCATTTGAGTATCATTGGGAAAATGTCTTAAATCCCTCAATCATTTTTAATCAAATCATTTTTCTTTATTAATGAGGTAGATGAATTTCTTTTTAATATTGTGGATACTAGGCCTTTATTTGATACTGAATTAGAAAATTGTTTCTTGGGGTTAGCAGGTGGGGTGGTGGTTAAAGTGCTGAACTTTATTTTTTTTTAAGTTTCCAAATCCTGAATTTAGGATTTTCAACTGTAACTACTTCACTTTCTATTTCTGAAGGTTTGAAATCAGTGGACAGAACAGTAGACAGGCATGTACTTGCAGTTTCCACTGTCTGTTCAAACAGCCAATCAAATTTTTTCTTTACTTTTTTTCCAAGGAAACTGGTTGACTCTGTTTAACGCCTGCGGCAGTGGCTTTAAACCCACAGTAGTAACCTGCAGGATTACACTTGTACACCTGAGGACCTTGTTCTTCATCTACACCAATTAATATCATACAACAACCAAGAGGCCTCATTTCAGCATTCTCTGTGTAGATCTGAGAAATATCAGCAATTCTTTTACACAGCATGTCTACAGGAATCTCCTAACCATACTTGTATTTCCAATGAGCTGCCTCATAGTGTGCCCTCTGTACCTGGGATTGGCTGTCAGCTGTCATTCTTGTCATCGCACAGCCAATGTTTTCAGTTATCTTGAACACTGTGCTGGAATCCAATCATTTGTCAGGAACAATTACTGCACAGTCTTTCCCTCTCACAGCTACTGATGTAAGGCCACCCTGCTCAATAGCCTTGAGAGCGTATTCTACTTGGTAGGGCCAGCCCTCGGGTGAAAAAATGGTAATGTGGAGGTCAAAGCCAGCGCTGGAACCACAGGACATGTTGGTACATCCACTACTTCCAAGTACAATCTCTGAGTCAAGGCGCTGAAGTTCTACATGGTCAGCCATGGTTTGAGTCTCAGACCTGGTGGCTTGATTCCTCATTCTCTCTATCTCACTCTGATGAGTACATGTGCCTTATGGCAAATTGGAAAGTAATAATAATAAATAAAATTTAATAAACAATTGTTTTAAAAAATGAAGTTTCCCACTATACAAGATGGCAGGTGAAAAAGCTGTGAAGTAGGATACTAAGGAGAAGAAGCCTGAAGCCAAGAAGGCTGATGCCAGTGGCAAGGTTAAAAAGGGTGACCCCAAGGCTAAAAAGTCCAAGAAGGGGAAGCCCCATTGCAGCCAAAACCCTGTCCTAGTCCAGCACATCAGTAGATATTCCTGATCTGCCATGTATTCCAGGAAGGTCATGTACAAGAGGAAATAGCCACTAAATCTAGGGTTGAAAAGAAAAAGGAGAAAGTTCTTGCCACTGTAGCAAAACTAATTGGTGGGGACAAGAATGAAGGTACCCAGGTAGTTAAAGTTTGCAAAAATGCCTAGTTATTATCCTACTGAATATGTGCCTCAAAAGCTGTTGAACCATGGCAAAAGCCCCTTCAGTCAGCATGTGAGAAATTTGTGAGCTAGTATCACTCCTGGGACCACTCTGATCATCCTCACTGGATGCCACAGAGGCAAGAGAGTGGTTTTCCTGAAGCAGCTGAGCAGTGGCTTGCTACTTGTAGCTGGATCTCTGGTCCTCAATCAAGTTCTACTGTGTAGAACACACCAGAAAGTTGTCACTGCCACCTCCACGAAAATTGATGTTAGCAAAGTAAAAATCCCCAAACACTTTACTGATGCTTACTTCAAGAAAAAGAAGCTGCAGAAGCCCAGACACCAGGAGGGCGAGATCTTCAACTCAGAGAAGGAGAAATATGAGATTATGGAGCAGTTCAAGGTTGATCAGAAAGCCGTGGTCTCGCAAATTTTACCAAAAATTAAAGCTGTTCCTCAGTTCTAGGGCTACCTGTGTTCCATGTTTGCCCTCACAAATGGAGTTTATCCTCACAAATTGGTGTTCTTGACAAGAACCTAATTAAAAAACTGATCATAAAAAACGAAGATAGTTTTTCTCATTCTGTAGGTTGTCTTTTTACTTTTGATAATATTTCTAGAGGAATAAAGAAAGTTTTTTCTTTTTTATTCTAACTTTTACAACTTTTGCTTGCCTATTGAAATAATTGTGGATTCCAATAATTAAAATTATTTGAACATAAAAATCACACTGATTAATTCACAGTTTACAGCCTGCAGGAAACCTCAGACCAGCTTGATTTTTACTCTGAATTTCACTGTGGTCCTAGTCGGCTTCTTCCTTCACCAACGTGCAAGTTCTTTTCCTTCCATGTCAGACAGACAGGCACATGGGAGAGGCAGGTGCCCCTTTGTTGTCAGTAGTTCTCCATTCTTTGGTGTGAAAGGGGCACAGCCATTTAAACTTGATTCAACCTCTTTGGATCTTACAAAGTTAAACAGTGAAAAGAATTGAAATGGAAGGCAATGCTTGTGAAATAGGCAGTGCATATTGGTGGTGCACACCTCATTATAATTTGCCTGCTTGCTTTTCCTATTTGATCATTTGCCTGCTTACTTCTCCTATTTGATAATTTTTTCGGGAGGCAGGGGATTTTTCTCTTGCATTTTTGTTTTATTCAATTTCAACTTACTACATTTCTCAATTTCAGACATAGCAGGTTTGTCAGATGTGGTTGCAGAGAAAGTAGAATGTGGCACACTAGAGAGGAAGGTCTTGTCTACACAGTGGCCGCAACCAAATGTCTTTTTTTAAATATTGTTGTGAGGTCTTATTTTTATACTTTGGGCAGTTGTGCCTTTTTGTTGTATCCAATAAACCATTGCTCAGCTCAAATTCATGGATATTTACACCTACTTTTAATTTTTTAAAATTATTTTATTTAACTTTATTTTTATTTATTTTAACTTGACGAGAGAGGGAGAGAGTGAGAGAGAGAGAGAGAGAGAGAGAGAGAGAGAGAGAGATGGAAAGTGAGAAAGCAAGCCGCCAGGTCTGGGACTTGAACTATAGTTGGCCATGTGGGAATCCAGTGCCACCTGCTGGTCCCTACACCTACTTTTTAAAGTTTATTTATTTCTCCCATATGTGAGTAACAGAGAGTAAGTGCAAGCACCACCCAAACATGGTTCCAATGTCATAATTCACCTTCAGTCTTCAGTAACTCCCAGCCATGGGCACATGTGTACTGACATACTCACTGAGGTCTCCATCTCTGGATTTGAACCAAGAACCTTATCATAGGGGATTTTCTGACAGAATATTGCATTTTACCCATGCACCACACTCCAGTTCCTATTCCTTTCTTTCTTCTAAGAGTTTTTACCTTTAGGTCTACAATCTCCCTTAAGCTAATTTTGTAGATGGAGTGACATGGGGATCTAACTTATTCTTTTGCATGTTGGCTCTAGTTGGCAGCAGTACTCTCCAGCTGTTTCAACACCACTTGTAGAAAGGATTACTTCCACGATTGTATTGCTTTTGATTGTTTTTGTCTTAAGGCATGTGCACTCACCAGGAGAGAGAGACAGAGAGAGTGAGAGGGAAAGTGAAAAATCACCACCCAGGGTGATGGCCGTACTGAAGTCCCTTCTCCATTCTCGTTCAGGATCTTGGGTTCACACACACATGCACTCAACAAATAAATTTTTAATTTATTTTTTTAGGTTTTACATATTTATTCAGAAGGTGATTTGGCTACAGAATAAAGCCCTTTAAACATTAAGAAATCCAATGTTTTGAAATCTTTTTCTCAGCAATTTTGTTTAGTGTAATTTGTATAATCCTGAAGAGATTCTCTTATCTGAAGTTTCATGCATTCAGGTATTTTGCATGATGTCTGATGTGATCAGTAATAAAGGTGGCAGTGAAGTAGTAGCTATGATCATAACCCTCTTGTAATCTAAAAACAACAGGGATTTTCTTTTCTGTGCAGGCAGCTATGAAGTTATCAGAAAGTAACTGTCCATCTGAAAGAAACTGGTCATCTTTTCCTTGATCAATTAATATGTCCAGCTGAGAACCCGGATAGGACCTCACAAGATGGGAAGCATCATAAGACTTCCATTTACTTTGATCTGTTCCCAAGTATCCACTAAAAGTATTTTTGACCCAAGGACAGAGCACTGGGTTGCAAATTGGAGCAAATGCTGACACAGATTTATATTTTGCAGGATTTTTCAAGGCACAAATCAGAGCTCCATGGCCTCCCATGGAGTGGCCAAAAATAGACATCCTTTGGGAATCCACTGGAAAATTGGCATTTATAAGTTGGGGAAGCTCCTCTGTTACATAAGAGTACATTCTATAGTTAGTTTTCCAAAGATCTTCAGTGGCATCCACATAAAACCCAGCACCAGTGCCACAGTCCCAGCTGTCATCTTCTCCTTTAATATTACAGCCATGAGGGCTGGTATCTGGAGCAATGACGATAAGACCATATTCTGAGGCTGTTTGATGATAACCAGATTTTGATATAAAATTTTGTTCTGTGCAAGTTAAACCAGACAGCCAACATAGTGCAGGGCACTTTCCAGTTTCTGCCTTTGGTGGTAAGTAGACCGCAAATTTCATTTTGCACTTCAGTTCAACACTGTCATGTTCAAAAACTTTCTGGAATCTTCCAAAGCACTTGTTAATGAAAATCTGTTTTAAAGCCATTCTTCTCCTGAGACAGCCACAGTAGGTAGAGCAGACACTGCAGGAAGGGCGACACAATTTTCAAGCTATTGGATCTGGGACTTAAACTATGGTCGGCCATGTGTGAGTCCATTGATGTAACCGCTACACCATCTGTTGGCCCCCATTATTTATTTATGTTTTAAAATTTATTTATTTATTTTCTGAAACACTTTTTTTTAAAATATTTTTTTCTTTATTTATTTACATTCATTCACTGTACATCATTATAGCATACAAAATGAGATTTTTCCATTGAGAATACACTGTATATTGGCTCAATCAAGCACATCAACATATGTGTTATTGTCAGCAAATCATTTTCCATTTATTGTTTTCTGTATATTTTGCCTTTTTTCCCATCTTTGATTCCCTATCTCACCCTCTGCCATCTCCCACCCTCCTCCCACACTGTGTCTGGTATCTATTGTTGCTTTCTATGCCTCCCCCATTTTATTGTTTCACTAAATATCTTAATAAATCTAAATATTTTCAATAGCAAGCACAGCTGATATGTACATATCCATGAACACAAGACTGACTTTAGGCATAAACCTCAGTGAATAGAATGAACATACTGTAAAGTAGCACCTAACTAGGGCTATATAGCTTAACTGCAGTCATCAAATAGGTATTTCTAATGCCTTTTTTTTTCTTCTGAAATTTTTTTTTTATCTAATGCCTTTTTCTTCTGAAAATTTTTTTTATTAATTTACATTCATTCCCTGAGCATCATCACAACATTCTAAATGTGGTTTCCCATCTAGAATATACTGCATAGTGGCTTAATAATGCATGTTATCATCCATAATATTCCATTTCTACTTTCATATATATGTTTTTTACCCCATGTCTAGCCCTCTGCCCTATTCCACTCTCTTATTACACTATCTCTGCTGTCTACAGTTGTCTTCAATTCCTTTTCCCCCAACATTTCGTTGATCACACAATATCATAAGTAATCTAACTACTTTCAATAGCAAGATCAGCCGATGGTTTCAAGAAAAGCAGTTTTGAACTGGTAAGGATATTTCTTTGAAACTTAAAGCCTAGAAACAGGTTAGTATTCTGTTCAAATAGTCGGAACATGAATCTATTGATAGCTGAAGACAGGACAAAAATCCTTAAAACCGGACAACAAAGCTTAGAAACAAAGTA